>NC_087214.1:14688206-14705884 GCF_015104395.2 Macrobrachium nipponense | reverse complement strand
TCCTATATGCATATATACGTATATCTATATATATATATATATATATATAATATATATATATATATATATATATATATATATATGTGTGTATGTGTATAATATATATTATATATATATATATATATATATGTGTGTATGTATATATATATATATATATATATATATTATATATATAATATATATATATATATGTAAGTGTTTACATAATATATATATAAAGACTAAAACTAAAGAGGTCAACCAGATTGCTTGCAGGAATGTGATCAGACTAGAGACGCTAAAGATGAACGTATACAATATAAAGTAGGCTAAGATAACATGCCGTCACCTGTAGTCATTCAATTGTTTATAAACTTTAGTCCAAGCTTCCTGCTTGAGACAAACACCGTGACCTATAGCTCAAGCGGCCTACGTGATCTGTAGCGTGTCTCATTTGATTGTGTGTTCGTATGTAACTATGTCATCTGATAGTATGTTCATATGTTCGAGCTACTATCTGCTTCCTTCATAACTTGTAACAGAGATGTAGAACAGAGCAGAACAGAGTTAGCTATCGTCATTAGAAGACCTGTACCTCTTTACCTAAGCTTTATCATGTAGAGGAATAGGATTAGCCATCATCATTGGCAGAAGCGATCAAGCTATCGTTATTAGAAGACTTGTACAATCATATCTGATCTTCAGCATGTAAAACTTCAGAAGAATATATATATTTTTATACTTCGTGTTTTCTACAAGAACCTCCTCACCATGAGTTTAACAACACACGTCGTCATAAACAAGAAGATAATCCCGACTTCGTAAGTGATCTACAAACCCCAAGACACTCCATTGAAGATGGAAGTGCAATACCAACCGACTTAGCGTAAGATTATCGCAAGTCTAACATTACCTCATAGGGCGCCTTATTATACAAGGCAAAAGCCCTAATATATATATATAAATGAATTTTTATCACATCACCGTGATTCATATACATGCATTAAGCTACAAATGTCCTTTAATATCCAATTCGCCCTACTTCGGAATTAATATGTATTCATATATGATAACCGAAGGCTTTTTTTTTTTTTTGTCGATAACATCACTGGAGTCCTGATGTCTCCTCAGTCCGCTTGGCGCTGGTTCGAACCACGAGAGGACGAAATTATTATCAACTAAAAAATTCCCCCTCTGTTAACATATATGAAAATTGATTAATTCCGAGGCATAGTGAATTGGATATTGAAGGAAATTTGTAGCTTAATGCAATGCATATATATATATATATATATATATATATATATATATATAGTATATATATATATATAAATCACGTATCATCATCATCACCTTTTTTCCCAACGTTATCCCTACATTAAGAGGTCGGTTGCCTGATGCCCCACGCCATCTCCTACACTGACTTATATCGAAGGCATCATCCTCCACCAAACCTCCTCTCTCCATATCTTCCTTCACTTGATCTCGCCATCTTGTTGTCTGTCTCTGTTACGAACCGAGGAGGGGTCTGCTCCAAGTTTCATATTACGATAAACAAAAGAAAAAAATTCAACACCAACAGTTGGAACTGGGGATACGAATATAGAAAGATACACAAACACAACAATGGTTTTTTACAAGCTTACTAACAAAGATAAATGCAGAAAGGTTTCTTCTATTTACATGCCACAATTAAAATCTTACAATGCATCAACTGGGGAAACAGTGCGGTAATGCAAATATTTGCTGGCCAGTTACACAGGGCCCTGTTGCTAATATTACGCTACTAATTATATGACTATTATATAGATGGAAGGTACTCTGAGGCGACACGCACCGACCACTGTCTTTGAGACGCGCCCGACCCATCGACCACTAATTCCCTACTGACTCTTAACTTTTCAAACTGAACTTGTTTGGGTCACAGGTCTAAGCTGATGGCCTCTTATAATTGAAAGAAACCAATAAGGGTCTTCGATGTGTGGCACTCATTTGAATCACCCACGCCACGCCACCAACGAACATCTGGGCATTCGATGAATCTGATATCTATCTGATCGTTACTCTCTGATCACATATACGCATAACACATCTAGTAGAATTTCCGTTACGTCTCACACATGATTTTCTATACAGATCAGTTCATATATATATATATATATATATATATATTATATATATATATATATATATATGTATGTATATATATATATGATATATATATATATATATATTATATATATATATATATATATATACATATATATATATATATATATATATATATATATATATATATATATATATATATATATATATATATATATATATATATATATATATATATATATATATATATATATATATTATGTTATATATATGTACGTATGTATGTATATATATATATATATTATATATATATATATATATTATCATATATAATGTGTATATATATGCATGTATACACATATATTTGTATATGCACAAAAACAAATTACACCTCTCACTTTCCGGGCCTGATTTCTCTCTCTCTCTCTCTCTCTCTCTCTCTCTCTCTCTCGTCTCTCATCTCGTCTCTCTCTCTCGTATAGGACTGGTAGATGTGTAAAAAGTAAGGACAGAAGTAGGGGACATGAACACTTACTTGTCCATCGGCGGGGTCGGTAGGAAACGAGAAGTCCCTCTGATCAAGCGGACTGAAGGGTTCGATGTAGGTGCTGATCAGAGCGTTCAGACTAAGTCGTCCATTGGGCATGCTGGTCTCGTAGTCGTCTTGGCCACGTTGCCCCTTATCCATTTTGGGTTTCTTTCCCAGTCCTTACTCCTCCTCCTTAGGCGTTCAAGTGAACCCAGTCGCAAAAAAGGAAACAATTTAGTATCAAGAGAGGAGTCTCTCTTGGTGACCGAGAAGACTGCAGAAAAAAAAAAGTCGCGATGTTTCCCGAAAGGAGGCCGCTCCTGTCAATGGCACAGATGGCGAGACGCCCATCGTTTTAAGAGCTGCAGGAACGCGATGCAAGCGAGTGAAACGTTTCGTGATGGGAAATACCAAGCACATGATACTCACTACGCAGTCTGGGTTCGTGTCTGTGTCTTTCTGTTTTGCTTTGATTTATAGGAAGTAGCACTTCGTTGGTTTAGTTCTATGAACTGGGACATGATTTCCTTTGGTAACCGTGAGACATTATAGATTGAACTTCAGGTATTCTGGTCTGGATGACACCGAAGGCCAAAGAAACAAAGAAGCCCATGTTTTGGGAGTCTGTCTGCCTGTCTGTCTTACTGTCTGTTTAGTAGCAGGATTGTATGGAGACTATAGCCCAAGAGCATTAGGCAAAAACACATGGTTTTCGTGCAATAATTAGATGAAACCCGAAACTTTGCACAAATGTAGAGATATGTGACTTGTACAAATCGAAAAGTCCCATGGCCGCCCACTCTTGCGTTAGCCGCCATATTGGAATTCGTTTAAAATTAAAATACCTCTTAAAATAATGGTTGCATTGAAAAATATCACTGAGTAAAAGTTGTTTAGGACTTAATTTTTGATAGGATTAAGTAGTTTATTTTTTTATCAAAAATTAAGGAAGTTCCGTATAACAAACAATAGGAAATAGTGAAACGACTATCTATTTCAGGGCCCATGACACCCTCCTTTTTTAATATAACTAATGAACTAGGCTTCTGATTAATGTGAAACCGAAACCACCAGAGTTTGAGACACCGACCTAATTAAGAAAAATGGATTCAAGCATCTACTCAGCATTATTATCTTACTTTATATCGAGAAATGTCATCTCAATTTTGTGGCATGGTGAGAAGGGAAATTAAGACCTGGCAACTAGGCGCAGAAAGACGTGTCGACCATGACGTGGGCCCCCGTGACGTTTACACCTGCCACGCCCCCGTTTCTGTATGGTTATCAAATAATATATAAGTTGTAGTGAATTATACTGTTCTTTAATGGAATCTAAAATACTGATTGGTTATTATGTTTGAATAAACTAATTTTTAGCTTCACTTGTGTTTATTATTTAATTAATATGTAATTTTTACGAAAAAGAAGACAGAAAATAAAAATCTCGGATGGCAGTCAGAGACTCAGAGCGTTGATCGTGTTAGGGAAGGTACACGTCTGTTAGATACAGGCATTGACAAGGGCTCCTGCTGACACCTTGCGTACTGCCTACTATTGATATTTTATATCATGTCTAGAATGCTTCACCATTGTCCACAAGGTTGTCATAATACTTTTGTGTTGCGACTCTTAACATGCTACAAGAGGGAAGAAGACAATAATAAACTGAAGATTGGATTGAATAGGTTGATATCATGTCATGTTTAATGGCGTACCATCAAGGACATGTATAGTTGAATATTATGCATTATCAGTTTCTCTCTCTCTCTCTCTCTCTTTATATATATATATATATTATATATATCATATATATATATATATATATAAATATATATAATATATATATATATATATATATATATATATATATATATATATATATATATATATCGAAATCCCATCTTGTGAAATACTCTCCAAAACAAAGTTTCCGATGTGCCTTCAGGTAATATTCCTTCCTTCTTGAGTTCTCTTGTCAGAGTAGTAATTGTACAGGTATCCTTTTGACAAGACATAAAGACCTCCGTCGCCATCACCATTAGCACCGCCCTCATCAGCTTCAGTACAGTCCTCATTCCACACAGCCAGCTGAAGATGTGTTTGACTCTTTTTTTTACCATCGGTACAATTCGTCGATATGTTCACAGCAAGTTCTTGTCAAAGGATACCTGTACAATTACTACTCTGACAAGAGAACTCAAGAAGGAAGGAATATTACCTAAAGGCACATCGGAAACTTTGTTTAGGAAAGTATTTCACAAGATGGGATTTCGATATATACGTATATATATATATATATATATATATATATATATATATATATATATATATATATATAAAGAGAGAGAGAGAGAGAATCTGATAATGCATAATATTCAACTATACATGTCCGTGATGGCACGCCATTAAACATGACATGATATCAACCTATTCAATCCAATCTTCATTTTGTTATTGTCTTCTTCCCTCATGTAGCATGTTAAGAGTCGCAACACAAAAGTATTATGACAACCTTGTGGACAATGGTGAAGCATTCTAGACATGATATAAATTATCAATAGTAGGCAGTACGCAAGGTGTCAGCAGGAGCCCTTGTCAATGCCTGTATCTAACAGACGTGTACCTTCCCTAGCACGATCAACTCTCAGTCTCTGACTGCCATCCGAGATTTTTATTTTCTGTCATCTTTTTCTTAAGAATTAGATATTAATTAAATAATAAACACAAGTGAAGCTAAAAATGAGTTTATTCAAACATAATAACCAATCAGTATTTTAGATTCCATTAAAGAACAGTATAATTCACTACAACTTATATATTATTTGATAACCATACAGGAACGGGGGCGTGGCAGGTGTAAACGTCACGGGGCCCCACGTCATGGTCGACACACGTCTTTCTGCGCCTAGTTGCCAGGTCTTAATTTCCGTTCTCACCATGCCACAAAATTGAGATGACATTTCTCGATATAAAGTAAGATAATAATGCTGAGTAGATGCTTGAATCCATTTTTCTTAATTAGGTCGGTGTCTCAAACTCTGGTGGTTTCGGTTTCACATTAATCAGAAGCCTAGTTCATCAGTTATATTAAAAAAGGAGGGTGTTATGGGCCCTGAAATAGTTAGTAATCTTCTAATTTTATTTTCAAAAACAATCTCCACAGAATTGGTGGTCTGTATTGACAAATGTTTCCGACTTGGATATGGAATTTAAGCCAAAGGCCAAAGCACTGGGACCTATGAGGTCATTCAGCGCTGAAATGGAAACTGTCAGTAAGAGGGTTGATAGGTGCTAGGAGAGGGTGGAAAGTATGACGGAAGAAAGAGAATATGAAAGGAGATGCAGTAAAATGGACGAAAGGGATTGAAGCCAGGGGCCGAAGGCATGCTGCAAAGAACCTTAAGTAATGCCTACAGTGCGCTGCATGAGGTACACTGACGGCACTACCCCTCATACGGAGACCAAATGTTTCGAAACAAAAGTTATAGAAAAATAATGTTTTCAAATACACATAAAAGTTTTACATATTTAGAAAAATAAAGTAGTTATCACTGTAATTAAACAGAAAATCCAAATGGGAATTGGCCGGACAAACAAATCAATCAGTAACTTTTGTTTTTCTAAATAAAAAAAGAGCCTTCCTTTGCTAGCGTTCCACTCAATTACTGAACATAATGTCTTTTTATACATTGTCGCATTATGTTTACTAAAGAACTCTGAAATTACAGTGAGAGAAACTGATACTTATTAATATATATATTAATTATATATATATATATATTATATATATGAATTATAATATATACATATATATATACATATATATACATACATAATTATATATTATATTATAATTAATATATATATATATATATAAAGAATATATATATATATATATATTATATATATGATATATATACATATATATTACATATATATACTTATACTATATATATATATATATATATATATATAGTATATAGATATATATATATACTAAAGAAGTCTCCCTAAAAAGAGTACTTGGTCAAAGGGGGCGGGGGGGTGTGTCTCTGGAGGGTGAAGAAAGAGCAATGCCAAATGCGGCTTCCTGACTGTGCAAATAAGGCCGTTGAAGAGTCCCTTCCGATTTAAACCAAAGAGGCTTTATTTAAGAAACACATTTCATTATAATTACACTAAGGCGATGGTGAAGAAGAAAACATGATAGTTTGTGCCAATGCCCCTTGGATTAACCCATTCCATGAAAGGACCTTTAGGTCAACACAAGGAACATTGGGAGATATCTTCCCAAAACGAAGCATCAGACCTCAAACCGAGAAAGTTATATATAAATGTCTATAAGTATTTCTCCAAGGAAATAACCCAAGATGGAGCTTTAGATCATTGTGCTACAAAACATATACAGTGGAAGCATCGGGATTGTGTGAAAGAAGAACCATTTACCAAACTGTCAAGGACTCGAAAGAAAGAGAGAAACTGGATTCACGGAGGAGGGCCGATTCCAAGAACGTGAAAGATAAAAACATGTTTTGAATTTCTACGAAGAGGAGGAAATTCAAGCGTTGAAAAAAATTATATGACGCATGTAAGAGAATACAAATTTCAATGGATGGAAGAAGTCATTAAGAAGAGTTACGCATAAAATTGGATTCAAATTTGCTACAGTAAATGAACCGTGGAGGTACTTGATTGAGAGAAGTGGTGTGATAAGAGCAAGAACTCAGTTCTTGCGGGAGATGGAAGACGCGATGAACACAGAAGCCTGTTCAACTATCTATCTGTAGATACAGAGTCTGCAAATGCAACTGGAATAAATACACCGACAGGTAGAGGTGGCAGACATTATATTATTTTGCCCGCAGGGACGAAGGAGAGATTCGTCCCAAATGCAGAATTGATATTTCTTGCGAAGAACGATGGTGATTATCATCGCCTAATGAACCATACTGCGTTTAGTTAATGGTTCAGGTCGTAGATTCTGACCAACATACCAGGAAAACCAGTTAGAGTCCTGGACAATGCTGCTTGTTACGCGGTGAGGATCGATAAGGATAAGCCACTGACAATGCTACGTAGGAAGGCATATATTCGTAAATGGCTTATGGAAAAATGGACAAATATTAATGAGCATTTATTGAAATCGGAACTACTACATAAGGTAAAATTGTTTTCAACTAAGAGCGAAGAAACCACCACTGCGGCAGTGAGGGGTCACAGGGTCATGGGGATTCCACCACAAGCTCTAGACCAGGGGTTCTTAGCAGAGGGTATCCACACCATGAGCCACATGCCTTGATCTCTGGATATTTGTATATATTTGATTTTAATGCGTCAATGTACACATGGGTACATTTTGTAAATAACTATCTAAAACTATAAATGCTTCCGATTTTCTTGTTTGTGCTATTCCTAGTTATTCATACCTAAAGTATGTATTAAATTTAGTATATCATGTTATGTAGTCAACAAATAGGACTTGAGTGGACATACGCAAAGGGGGTATGGAACCATTTGGGTAATTCATTGGGGGTCTGGAGTCATCAAAAGGTTAAGAACCCCTGAACTAGACCTTGATTTTCACTATAATCCTGTCCAGTTGATATGGAAGCGAGTAAAGTAATTTGTGGCTCTCCGTAATAAATTCAAAATGGCTGACTTAGAACATCTCATCAGAAAAGCTTTCAACTCGGTAGTCACTCCCGGAAACGGGAAAAATTCTTCGTCGCATCGAAATTTAAAAGTGTTATAGAAGGATGGAGCAAATGACGTTGCCATCGATACATTTGTAGATTCTTTTGTGATACACATGAGTCCTACTCGCATTATCTGATGCCGAAGCTTGTTGAATTTGATGATTCTTAATTTAGGCATCATATATCATGTACATTTCGTGAAAAGCTGCTACTGATGTTGTTTGTGTTGTTACCAAGTCTATTATATTATTATTATTATTATTATTATTATTATTATTATTATTATTATTATTATTATTATTATTTTGTTAAAAATGATTGCTGCTTCACCACTATTAATCTTGTAGAGAGTCTTCTCTATTTTTCTGATGACGGCTTTCTCGGTGTTGCTTAGACTGGCGAGCAACGCACCAAAGGGCATGGTAAAATTCGGTTGAGTCATTTGGTTTATTATTGCTTATACAATTCTCTATCTCTCGGCTCTCTCTCTCTCTCTCTCTCTCTCTCTCTCTCTAACGCGATGTTTCTTCCTGATCCGCAGGACATTATCAAGTGATGACTGCTGAGGGACTGAATTCGAGTGGTGAGTCCTTCTTCTTATATCCGGTGTTGCGGGCTCTCGAGTACGGTCTAGAGAACCTCTCCGGCAGGTTGAGTTTTCATTGGTTCCTGGGAAGGTGACTCATACGGCGAGCGTTTACGAGTCTTGCAGACCTTCTCCGGTGGGGGATATCACTGGGAGCCTCTTGATTGGCTTCTACCTGAGTGACGTCACCCACTGTACTGTTCTCATAATGTGCTTCACGTGTTTGTTTCATGCGCGCTGGTACTTTCGTTGGGGGGGAGGGGTGTGGTCCTCCTCACACACGTCGGTATCAGGAACGCTTCTTGAGTGGCATTAAGGGGAGGCTTTTGCTCAAGGATGAGCAGCGCTTCTAGGAGGCGCAGACGTCTTGGGTCAGGGGCTCTCCCGACGATTTTGACATTCCTGATGATGTTGTCTCTCGTGATGTCTTGCTGGTGTACTGCAAGAGCGTGCTGCCTAATGGCGCCCTCCTGGGCATGGCAGGAGATCCTTTTAGACAGGCGGATCTCCAAGGACAGATGTCCCGCCAAAAGGACGGCGTAGTGATGGGGTCCCACTTAGGAGTCCTCTTCGCTATCTTCTACATGGGAGAAGTGGAAGAAAGGGTCTTCTCGCAATATAGAGATCCCCACACATACGGATATCGATGACATCTTCGTGCAAGCCGACTCTGAGGATGAGGTAGAAGCCCTTCAACAGCAGTTCCTGCATCACAGCACACTCAACTTTACCGTCGAGTACAGCAGCAACGATTGGCTCCCCTTCCTTGACGTCCTTGTCACAAAGAGGGATCAGAAGCTAGCGACAACAGTCTACACCAAAGCTACGAACATTGGACTTTGTCTAAATGGAGATAGTGAGTGTCCTTCACGGTTCAAGACCACCAGCGTCAGGACCTTCATCAGGAGGGCCCTCTCGCACTGTTCAACGTGGCAGGACACGCACCTCGAACTCGACCGAGCATCCCAGATGCTGATTAATAATGGGTACTCAAATAAACTCATAAACCGAGAAACACGAGCTGCCTTTGACAAGTGGTACATGACAGAGGAAGAGAGAAGGAACATTCAACCCCAGGAGGATATAAAACTTTTCTACAAAGCCTTCATGCACCGCCAATACAAGGAGGATGAAGCAGCCATGAAGAAAATAATAGAGGATTAGTCTGCCCTATGGAGGAGGGGAAGTGTCCCTTATTATTTACTATAAGAACCGGTGTACCAAGGACCTCCTGATGAAGAACCCCTCCCCACCCGTAGGAGACCCCCTAAAGCAGTCCAACGTTGTCTACCGATACGTATGCCCCGCCCAAGGAGGCCCTGGGATTTACATCGGCATGACGACGATGCGCCTGTCTAAAAGGATCTGCCACACCCAGGAGGGCGCCATTAGGCAGCATGCCCTTGCGGTACACCAGCAAGACATCACAAGAGATGACATCATCAGGAATGTCAAAATCATCATGAGAGCCCCTAACCCACGATGTCTGCGCCTCCTAGAAGTTCTGCTCATCCTTGAGCAAAAGCCTCCCCTTAATACCACTCAAGAAGCATTCCTGATACCGATGTGTGTGAGGAGGACCACGCCCCAATGAAAGTACCAGCGCGCATGAAACATTACACTGGACGTGAAGCACATTATGAGAACAATATTTGCTCTTGGGTGTAGTGCTTTTTGTGTATTGAAATTGGTTTCCTAGTTTTCTGGTCTATGCTGCGGAGTTCAGCCTTCGTCCACTCCACATCTCATGCGCTGTATCTGATTACTGGTACTGCCAGTGTGTTATGACTTTCATCATATTTCCGGCATTAAGATTTGATTTGAGTATCGCCTTAAGTCTGCATATATTCTTTCCTGATTGTGTCCTTCATCGCTTGGTGTTTTATATCCTCTCCTATTATTCCCAGGTATTTGTATCCTGTCTCATGTGTTTGATGCTATTCCCTTCTGGTAACTTTATACTTTCAGCCTAGTCACTCTGCCTTTTCGTGTGTTGATCAAGGCTCATTTTTCTATTCCAAACTCCATCTTGATGTCCCCAGATACAATCCTTGCAGTCTGAATTAGGGTATATATTTCCTTGATGCTCTTACCATACAGCTTGATGTTGTCCATGAACATCAGATGGTTAATTCTGTTGCCTCTATTCTTGAGTTGGTACCCAGCATCTATCTTCTGCAGTACTTTTGTCATGAGAATCATGACTGCTGTGAAGAGTAGTGTGGACAATGAGTCGCATTGAAAGATGCTTTTCCAGATGTTACCCTCTGTTAATCTTATCTCAGAGCTTGTAAGTATTGTATTCCAATTCCCTACCGTATTTTTTATGAAGCTGATGGTGTTTTTCCTCTGCATCATATATTTTAAGTAATTCTATTAGCCATGTGTGTGGCATCCTGTCGAAGGCTTTCTTGTAGTCAATCCATGCCACGCTTAGGTTGGTTTTCCTTCTTTTACTGTTCTTCATTACTATAGACTTTCTGTTGGTGGGAAATGGATTCTGTATCACCTAGGTAGTTGTATAGCCTTTCGCTGATGATGCCTGTTAGTAACTTTCACATTTACTGATAGGCAGGTGATAGGCCTGTAGTTACTTGCTTTATTTCACTTGTTCTTGTCTTTCTGTACTAAGGATGTTCTCCCTTTGGCCATCCATTTGGGTGCATGGTGGTTTGTGATACAATGCTGGAGTTGTTTTGCTATTCGTGGGTGTAGGGCCTTGAGGGTTTTGAGCCAGCATCTATGGATTCATTGGGACCTGAGGCTTTCCAGTTGGGCACTTTTTATAGGTGTCTGATTGTGTCTGTATGTAACCTTGGTGAATCTTTGCTTTATTCGCCCCATGTTTTCTGCCTTGACTTCCTGGGTCCATGTTGTATGTTTGTTGTGTGATACCAGATTGCTCTTTATATTTTCCCAGAATCTCTTACTTGGTTTGCAATTGGGAATTTCCTGGCAATTGTCTTCTCCCAATAGTTGGCTGTATAGTCTTTTAATGGTTGGTTCCGAATAGTTTGTTCTGTTGGTATCCTTTATTCCTGTTCATGTACCGTTGGATTATAAGAAGTCAAGATCATAGGAAGGAAAGAATATCCACAATCCACAAGTTACCTTGGAGAAACCGAGATATGTCTGTGCTGTAAAGTGTCGAGGTACTTATTGTGTGTGTGTTCTAGTGTGAAAGCATTTGCCTTGGTGCAGTCTTTTTTATTTATTCCGAATGGCCAATTTGGTCCCAGTTCTGGCCTAAGGGAGACCTGGCATTTTATCGAATCCTTCGGGCCAGCCCTAGGAGAGGTGAAAATCAGCTCAGTGGTCTGGTTAAACTACTTTTATGATAATGATCAAGGGACACCCCATTTTGATTGACTTCATTGTTTCATCTGTAGTTTGTACCTTACAATGATCTACTCCAAGAATATGCTTCAGAACCTGATTTGCTTAAGCGTTTCTCCGTCGAATTCGGAAGCACTTGCACTTCAAGTCGGTAACAGTATGATTATTATTATATATTATTATTATTCGGAAGATGAAACCTATTCATATGGAACAAACCCACAGGAGACATTGACCTGACATTCAAGCTTGCAAAGAATATGGTGCTCATTAGGCAGTAAGAGAAAGTAAAGGGAAAGAAAGAGAGAGAGATCTCGCTTATTAAAACAATTAGATAGATAAAAATGTACCAGAATGCAAGGGAAATAGTGGTAGGACAGCAATGCATTGCATCAGAAATTGATCTTTAGGATATTTTCCCCAATTTTTTCAACAATGACAGGAACTCAGCATATTCATCATTGAAATAATCAGCATGACTCTGTCGTATAGACGATTTTTTTTTTTTTTACTTTTCTGTAAAAGGAAACTACTGAGACGGCTTTGTCTGTCAATCAGCACTTTTTTTGTCCGCCCTCAGATCTTAAAAACTACTGAGGCTAGAGAGTTACAAATTGACACGTTGATCATCCACCCTCCAATCATCAGACATACCAAATTACAGCCCTCTAGCCTCAGTAGTTTTTATTTTATCTAAGGCTAAAGTTAGCCATGATCATACTTCTGGCACCGCCGAGTCCAATGCTGGAGGCCTCGCCCCTTCACTTGACCGCATCTGGGGAGCAACTGAGTGTTGCTTGGTCCGACAGTCGGATTGCCAGATGGGTCTTCCTAGTTCACGGCTAGAATACTTGCCAGATATGGCTAGAATTTGTCCAGAAAAAAGGGCTAATTTTTTAAGGTAAACATGCAATGCATTTATGCTATTTGTTTAAAGGATACAATCATGGAGCTATAAACATGGAATGGACATGCGTGTATGAATGTATTGACGCTGATTGAGACTGCGCGGCGCCATTGGAAAGGGTGGAGATGGCACTGAATTAAGCTATTAAAGCATAGTCTTGCAGACGCCTTTTCACTCTGTCGCCCTTAATTTTCTACCGATTTTAATAAATTTAGGCTTCTTGGAAAGCTCTTGAAAATCCCTTTAAATGCATATAATGAAGCATGTAGAAAATACGGCGCTGCAGTGTTTTAAGTAAAGATATCCAGATATGCATTTTTCCCGTGTTCGCTTTTTTTTTTATCCTACTGTTCCAAATTTTTTTATGTAAATTTCAATAAATTTATCATCTGTTAAAAGTTCGAAAAGTACTTCCCAATGAAGCACGTATATGTCTCATACAATAGAAATAACCATGCATGCCATTTGCCGAGTGATTTCATGTCTTTGCCCTGGGGTTGCATAATAAATTTTACCACTAAAGCCTGCTGGACCCCTTGTATCTTATATCCTTCTAAGTATCAAAGTCTTTATACTCTACTTTGCATTTTATGCACTACCTAGGTCTTATCACCATGCTAACCAGTCTGTGTCACCTAGGGATTAATTATGTTGCCTTATGCTTATTGCTTACTTATATCAGTCATTATTACAAAAAGAAACATACTTGTGGATATAAATAATTTATTTTTACAGATCACTTATCCTAGTCTTATTATAATACTAATAATTTTAGGTCTATTTTAAAAGCATTATCATCTAAATAGAATTTATTAGAATGTATAATGTGTACTACAAAATTTACGTTAACATAATGCAACAAATGTCATAGATGACAAGACATTGTCATGGAAAATTAAGAGATTACATTTCAATATGGCATTTTGATACATAGCTCTCTCCACCCTTTGCAATGGCGGTTTGCTGCACACGGCGATTTCGCGGATGTCCATTCCATGCTTATAGTTCCATGGATCCAATACATTTGACTAAACTATATCAAGTATATTTGCGTAATGTATCCTTACCTTTGATGTTCTTCATGGGAAGTAATCGGTACGATTCTTGAGAGGGATATTTACTGAGGGTAATTGTTCAGAAAAATTTTAAATTCTCGGTGTCAAATGTAACAAAAATTACGAATAAACAAAAATGTTTACAGTAAATGTAGCTAAAATATCTTAATCTGTACTACTTAAAAGCTGGCCTTAAAATATCATCTCGACATTCCAAAGGCTGAAAAATGGAAGGCGCATTATCCTGAATGCTCCTCGATGTTTCCTACTTGGGACTTGCAGTTACAGATGCTAAAGCATCACTTGGAACTTGATGTGAATAACATGTTGCCTCTGACTTACGTTTAAGACCATGGCGAATGTGAAGTGATGAGTGGACGGTGTCTATAGTACTCTTGCTTATTTCTCAATTTGTTTGTCACTAAATTTATTTGGCTGAACACTTTCTCTCGACGACCTCAGCATTTGAATGTGGCAATCAAAGGTTAGTTAGAGCCTGAAAACGGAGTATTAGAAGGATCTTTATGCCTGTAAACTTCAGCCCAAAATTTGGCGATCTCGTTTCTTGCCATTTCATCAAAGTTTCTAATACTCCGTTTTCAGGCACTAATCAACCTTTGATTGCCACATTCAAATGCTGAGGTCGTCGAGAGGAAGTGTTCAGCCAAATAGATTTAGTGAAAAACAAATTGAGAAATAAGCAAGAGTACTATAGACACCGTTCACTCATCACTTCACATTCGCCATGGTCTTAAACGTAAGTCAGAGGCAACATGTTATTCACATCAAGTTCCAAGTGATGCTTTAGCATCTGTAACTGCAAGTCTCATTTCAGTTTTCATTATTTCATCTTCACTAATGTTGAAAGATTCAAGTCGGGGAGCGGTGGTATCTTGCACAACCCTTACGTAGATTCTCAGAGACAGAGATATGCTTTTCAAAGCGTTCACTTTTTCGGGCAACCTCTGTCGAATTTGCACAGTAAGAGCAGTCAAAAATTTCGTGCGCTGATCTCGAAGGATTGCTTCCTTATCAGAATTAATTTCCAACTCGGAGAGTTTCTTTTCGGCCCTATAACCAAGGTTGATTTTGGGAGCCCTGGATTCTTCTGATAATGAAGCACAACCCTTGGAACCAAAGTGTGAATGAGGAACACTAAATCTTTGAGCAGTTTTGTTGAATCACAATCATGAGTCAGAAATTTTGTTTGCTCTTTGGACTTCACTTAAAATAGAATTTAGGAATAACATAAAAAACCAAAATGGCTTCATCGTGGTACGTGTCTTGCAGAAGCTTTTCAGATGCATAGCACTTTTCCGTCAACAGAACCACGTCAAAATGCCTTGTTAGTTCCAGTCACTGATCGCAAATTCTTAACCACCTCGTTTGACACGCTTGAATTACCTCGAGTGGCTCATGTCCCTTCATGGGTCTTTTTGACATCTTAATTCGCCTTTGGAAATGTTTCTTTCGACGTCAACGCTATCGAGACTAGAACCCACCCGATTCCTTATTAAGAAGGAAGTAAGTAATTCTCCAGAGCTGTTTATTTCTTTTATTGGAACTACTCTCCTCGACTGTTTTTGCTAACTAAACATCATCAGTCTGTTATGTCGATCACTCCTACGGTTGCTTATAGCATCATAGAGAGAGAGAGAGAGAGAGAGAAAGTAGAACGTATTCGGCTAGATTAACTGTATGTCTCATTTACCCATTATACGGGCTGCTGTAGGGCAAGAGCCCGTGCCATCACAAGGCTGGCTAAATCTAAATCCCTCCATCCATCCATCCCGTCTACTGAACGGTGTAAGTAGACTGTCTGTCACTGTATCTCAGTCAAAGGCCCAGGTTCAAATCTTGGCCAGAGCAGATGCGCTTATCTATCAGTCGCCATTCCCCTTGAGCGTAAGATATTCCAAGGGCAAAATGAATTCTATATTGAACGACGTTTGTGGTTTCATATCAGTGAATAGAAAAGAAAGAGAGAGAGAGAGGGGGAGAGGGGGGGAGTCTCAAAAGGAGATTCGTATACGTTGCATGAATACAAAGACATCGACCAGCTTGGTCTGCGTGAGAGGACTGGGAGTCTGTGAATGCCGGAGGCGGGGCAAGTCTGGGAAAACTTCGTCGGCGGCGAACGTTGCTATCAAGGTGAGTACGTATACACTCTTGATCTTAGCTACTACGTATATACCTTGGGATTCTGCTGCTTGCCGTTTATACAGAGGGTTCGTTGTGTGATCTTTGTTTATGGGCACGGTGTAACTGGTAACTTTTTCCTTTTAACTCAAAACTGGGGACTTTTTTGCGTATTACGGACGTCAGAGATGAGAGTTCTACACTTCGGAGATGGTAGTCAATCTCTCTCTCTCTCTCTCTCTCTCTCTCCACCGGCAAGAGATCCCGGGTACAATCCTGAACAGGAAAGGTGTGTTATGGACCAGTGCCAAGAATAAAAGCCGTTGATCCTCTATGAACCTAAGCTATGAATTAGGTCCCTGGTGATCGATCAGTCCCGGCAGTAGATCTGGCCTTGAACGAGGGAGGTAAATGTCGGAGGAAAATGGATAATTATTATTATCGGTATTTCATTGTCGCTTCTTCCTCCTTCCTCCTCTGCCGATTCTGTCTGTATTTCTTATGATATAAAGGTTTCAATGCACCCATAGCTAATAATCTAATTGGCATTTTTAATATGTTTTCCTCTAGGAATGGTTTTGATTTATTTATTTTATTATTGAAGCTTCTGATCAGAGTATCCAACCTTATTGCTCGTCTTTCTCGTACTAATTCAGATGGATCATCTGACCACCAGGAATTTTAAGTCTTTTATTATGGAGTTTTGAATGAGGAATAGCTTTGTCTGCTTGGTTATTAATGAAGAAGGATACAAGGAGTTCGTCTGTCTCATTATGCTTTCTCAATCATAAAAGGTAAAAAAATATCTTGGAGGTGACATGTATCGGAAATAAAAAGCGAAACTTCCATTCAAAAAGTATGGGAAAATATTCCGAGATATAAATGGAACAAACGTTAGACCAGCTAGACAACCTACACTAGATAATGGAAAAAAAATGTTTGACCCCTTCGAAATTAGTAAAATTTTTGGGAAAGGTTTGCCAAAATAAACATTGACCAAAATTTGGACAAACATTTCAAGAAAATGAAGAATAAAGCGGAAACTGTAGTACTTAATTTTGAGATAAAAAAAAGATATCTATTACAATATGAAATTCAGTATGGAAGAGTTGTAATATTTCTGTTGAACAGTAATATATCTGCTCCTGGAGGTGGTGATATTTGCCTTGAAACGACGGCAAAATCATACTTATTAAAATTTTACAATCGTTGATGGCTCCGAAACATGTTAACTTGTTTCCAGATGAATGGCGAAATGCGACAACAATTCCCATACCCGAACCCGGAAAAGATCCTAGTAATAAGAGTCATTATAGACCAGTCTCTTGAACAAGTTGTCGAT
>NC_087214.1:14673689-14682706 GCF_015104395.2 Macrobrachium nipponense | reverse complement strand
GCGATGGAGAAGTTGAAAGCGAACGCCGGCGACATTAAATTTAAGATGGAAATTGAAGCGAAGAGGATATAATATAGAGATAAAGGAACAGGCGTGATTGGTTGAGCTACAGAATTATATAGTAGATTCAATGTTGGAAACTGGATTGAAGATGAGTGGGAAGGAAGAAGAAAATGGTATGAATATGTCAAATCTGGGATACTTTTTTCTGTAGATGGTTTGAAGTCTTTATTGTGGGGAAGGAAATAAAACTAATCCAGCTGTCAAGATGAGTTGTTTATGTAGTGGCATAGGCTTTCCCAAATCCAAGAGGTGTGCACAAACTATCAAACTTCGAAAAACTTTTTGGCTTGTTGGGCTAATTCTTTCGGTACAAATAATGAGTTTCTGATTTTAATTCTTTTTAAATTTTCTTTTCCTTTTTTCCAATTTTATTTTATTTTTTCCAAAACATCACAGCTTTGAGTTTTTTTACTATGTAAAAGCTTAAGGCATACAGATGATGTCCATTAATTTAATTATAATTTTTAGATGGTTTTTATTTTTTAAATCGTTCGTTCTGGCCATAGCTTGTTTGTTGCGTTTTTGCTGTATAGGGCAAAATCATCCATATACAGTTTACTTTTAATTCCAACCGGTAGTATATTATTGATTTCATTAATTGCTAATGTAAACAGAGTACCATAAGGACACTTTCTTATTGGACTCCATTTTCAAGTGCGATCATTAATTACAGTTATTACAGTTTTTAATGAACTTAGGAAGGTGGCCGCGGATGTTATTATGTAATTATTTTGATATTGTATACCTCCACGCAGTGTCGTATGCCTTTTGAATGTCAACAAAGACAATTACTGTTGCTTGCTTTCTTTGAAATTCGATAGAGGCATCTAATGTGGACCGATTGCGTTGTGAACCAAATCGGGTAGGGCTCAAACTTTTATTTTCACGAATGAGCCACGAAGTCGCGCACTGACCATTTTCTCCGAAAACTTGCATCGACAACTAGTTTCAAAAGAAGGATTGGTCTATAAATGCCTCACGTGACTCGGAATCTTTTCCGGGTTCGGGTATGGGAATTGTTGTCGCATTTCGCCATTCATCTGGAAACAAGATTCGGAGCCATCAAGTGGCAAATAATTTCAAGGCAAATATCACCACCGCCAATGGAGACAGATTATCATTACTTTGTTCAAACAGAAATAAAAATACAAACTCTTCCATACTGAATTTCATATTGTAATAGACATCTTTCTTTGTCTCAAAATTAAGTATTATAGATTCTGCTTTATTCTTCATTTTCTTGAAATGTTTGTCCAAATTTTGGTCACTGTTTATTTTGGCAAACCTTTCTCAAACATTTTATTAATTTCGAAGGGGTCAAACATTTTTTTCCATTGTCTAATATAGGTTGTCTATCTGGTCTAACGTTTGTTCCATTTATATTTCGGAATATTTTCTCATACTTTTTTAATGGAAGTTTCGCTTTTCATTTTCGGTACATGTCACCTCCAAGATATTTTTTTACCTTTTATGATTGAGAAAGCATAATGAGAAAACAAACTCCTTGTACCCTTCTTCATTAAAAAGGCAGCAGACAAAGCTCTTCCTCATTCAAAACTCCTTAATAAAAGACTTAAAGTTCCTGGTGGTCAGATGATCCATCTGAATTAGTACGAGAAAGACGAGCAATAAGGTTGAATACTCTGATCAGAAGATTCAACAGTAAAAATAAATAAATCAAAACCATTCCTAGAGGAAAACATATTAAAAATGCCAATTAGATTATTAGATATGGGTGCATTGAAACCTTTATATAATAAGATATCAGCCTAATTTAGAAATACAGACAGAATCGGCAGAAGAGGAAGGAGGAAGAAGCGATAATGAAATACCGATAATAATAATTATCCATTTTCCTCCGACATTTACCTCCCTCGTTCAATGCCAGATCTACTGCCGGGACTGATCGATCACCAGGGGCCTAATTCATAGCTTAGGTTCACAGAGGATCAACGGCTTTCACTCTTGGCACTGGTCCATAACACACCTTTCCTGCTCAGGATTGTACCCGGGATCTCTTGCCGGTGGAGAGAGAGAGAGAGAGAGAGAGAGAGAGAGAGAGAGAGAGATATTGACTATCATCTCCGAAGTGTAGAACTCTCATCTCTGACGTCCGTAATACGCAAAAAGAGTCCCCAGTTTTGAGTTAAAAGGAAAAAGTTACCAGTTACACCGTGCCCACAAACAAAGATCACACCTCGAACCCTCTGTATAAACGGCAAGCAACAGAATCCCACTGTATATAGTGGCTAAGGTCAAGAGTGTAACGTTCTCACCTTGATAGCAACGTTCGCCGCCGACGAAGTTTTCCCAGACTTGCCCCGCCTCCGGCATTCACAGACTCCCAGTCCTCTCACGCAGACCAGTTGCTTTACCCACTATTCGATGTCTTTGTATTCATGCAACGTATACGAACCTTCTTTTGGGACTCCCCCTCCTCTCTCTCTCCCTCTCTCTTTCTTTTCTATTCACTGATATGAAACCACAAACGTCGTTCAATATAGAATTCATTTTGCCTTTGGAATATCTTACACCTGAACGGAATGGCGATTGATAGATAAGTGCATCTGCTCCGGCCAGGATTTGAACCTGGGCCTTTGACTGAGATACAGTGACAGACAGTCTACTTACACCAATCAGTAGACCGGATGGATGGATGGATGGATTTAGATTTAGCCAGCCTTGTGCTGGCACGGGCTCTTGCCCTACAGCAGCCCGTAAAATGGGTAAATGAGACTGACAGTTTATCTAGCCGTAAACGTTCTACTTTCTCTCTCTCTCTTCTCTCTCTCTCTCTCTCTCTCTCTCTTTTACACTGGCATAAACAACCGTAGGAGTGATCGACATAACAGACTGACGATGTTTAGTGAGCAAAAACAGTCGAGGAAAGTAGTTCCAATAAAAGAAATAAACAGCTCTGGAGAATGACTTACTTCCTTCTTAATAAGGAGTCGGGTGGGTTCTAGTCTCGGTAGCGTTGACGTCGAAAGGAACTTTTTCCAAAGGCGAATTAAGATGTCAAAAAGACCCATGAAGGGACATGCGCTACTCGAGATAATTGAAGCGAGTCAAACGAAGTTGATAACGATTGCTTCAGCTGTGAATAGAATTTGTGATCAGTGGATGAAACTAACAAGGCATTTTGACGTGGTTCTTGTTGAACGGGGAAAGTGCTATTGCCATCTTGAAATGCCCTTCTTCAAGACACGTGTACTAACGATGAAGGCCTCCTTTTTGGTTTTTTATGTTATTCCTAAATTCTGTTTTAAGTGAAGTCCAAAGAGCGAACAAAATTTCTGACTCATGATTGTGATTCAACAAAACTGCTCAAAGATTTAGTGCTCATAATTCACACTTTGGTTCCAAGGGTTGTGCTTCATTAATCAGAAGAATACAGGGCTCCCAAAATCAACCTTGGTTATGGGACGAAAAGAAACTCTCCGAGTTGGAAATTAATTCAGATAAGGAAGCAATCCTTCGAGATCAGCGCACGAAATTTTTGACTGCTCTTACTATGCAAATTCGACAGCGGTTGCCCGAAAATGTGAACGTTTTGAAAAGCATATCTCTGTCTCTGAGACTCTACGTAAGGGTTAAGCAACATACCACTGCTCCCCGACTTGAATCTTTCAACATTAGTGAAGATGAAATAATAAAATTACTTTGACGAAATGAATCTTTCAACATTAGTGAAGATGAAATAATAAAATAACTTTGATGAAATGAATCTTTCAACATTAGTGAAGATGAAATAATAAAATAACTTTGATGAAATGAATCTTTCAACATTAGTGAAGATGAAATAATAAAATAACTTTGATGAAATGGCTAGAGACGAAAGACTGCCAAATTTTGGGTTGAAGTTTACAGGCATAAAGATGCTTCTAATACTCGGTTTTCAGGCTCTAAACATTCTTAGCTTGCCTCATTCAAATGGTGAAGTCGTCGAGAGAAAGTGTTCAGCTAAATAAATTTAGTGAAAACAAAATTGAGAAATAAGCAAGAGTGCTACAGACACCGTCCACTCATCACTTCACATTCGCCATGGTCTTAAACGTAAGTCAGAGACAACATGATACTCACATCAAGTTCCAAGTGATGTTTTAGCATCAGTAACTGCAAGTCTCAAGTAGGAAACATCGAGGACCATTCAGGATATTGCGCCTTCAACTTCTCAGCCTTTGGAATGTCGAGATGATATTTTAAGCCCAGTTTTTAAGTAGTACAGAATAATATATTTTAGCTACATTTACTGAAAACAGTTTTAGTTTATTCGTAATTTTTTTTTGTTTACATTTGACACCATGAATTAAAATCTTTTTACTGAACAATTACCCTCAGTAAATATCCCTCTCAAGAATCGTAGCGATTACCTCCCATGAAGAACATCAAAGGTAAGGACACATTCCGCAAGTAGACTTGATATAGTTTAGTTAAATGTATGGTATCCATGGAACTATAAATATGGAATGGACATGCGCGAAATCGCCGTGTGCAGCATGCCGCTATTGCAAAGGGTGGAGAGAACAATATTTTATATATATATATATATATATATATATATATATATATATATATATATATATATATATAGATAGATAGATAGATAGATAGATAGATAGATAGATAGATAGATAGATATAATATTGTTCTCTCCACCCTTTGCAATAGCGGCATGCTGCACATGGCGATTTCACGCATGTCCCTTCCATGTTTATAGTTCCATGGATACCATACATTTAACTAAACTATATCAAGTCTACTTGCGGAATGTGTCCTTACCTTTGATGTTCTTATTTGGAGGTAATCGCTACGATTCTTGAGAGGGATATTTACTGAGGGTAAATGTTCAGTAAAAAAATGTTTCCGAATTCAACATAGAACTCTAAAGCAGATCAGGGTCAGGTACAAACTACAGGTGAACCAGTGAAGTCAGTCAAAAGGGGTGACCCTCAACGGCTTTGCAGCGCTGACACATCTCAGTTTCTCGGAGGTAACTCGTGGATTGTGGATACCCTTTCCTTCCTGTGACCTTGACCTCTTATAAACCTCTTTGGTATTTCCTGGTTTCTTTTATTTTTCATCGCCGCGTGATATTTGTCTGCATTATTTCATTTATAGAAATATATTTGCAGAAAATCTTGTTTGAGTTCCTTAATTCCTAGAGTGGTTTGATATCAGATGCTCCAAAGTATAATGAAATAAATGAATAGTGAACATAACATATAATTACTTCTCATATTTTATAACATCTAGGATTCCTAAGAGTCTAAATCTAGTATATCACACATGATACTGAATAATAATAATAATAATAATAATAATAATAATAATAATAATAATAATAATAATAATAATAATAATAATAATAATAATAATAATAATAATAATAATACACATGGTAACAACACAAACAACATCAGTAGCAGCCTTTCACGAAATGTACATGATATATGAAGCCTAAATTAAGCATCATCAAATTCAACAAGCTTCGGCATCAGATAATGCAAGTAGGACTCATGTCTATCACAAAATGATCAACAAATGTATCGACGGCAACGTCATTTGCTGCATCCTTCTGTAACACTTTTAAATTTCGATGTGACGAAGAATTTATCCCATATCAACTGGACAGGATTATAGTGACAATCAAGGTCTAGCTCAGAGGTTCTTAACCTTTTGATGACTCCAGACCCCCAATAAATTGCCCAATATGGTTCCATACCCCCTTTGCGTATGTCCACTCAAGTCCTATTTGTTGACAGTATAACTTGATATACTTAATTCAATACATACTTTAGGTATGAATAACTAGGAATAGCACAAACAAGAAAATCAGAAGCATTTATAGTTTTATATACTTATTTACAAAATATACCCATGTATACATTGACACATTAAAATCAAATATATACAAATATCCGGAGATCAAGGCATGTGGCTGTCGGTATGGACACCCTCTGCTAAGAACCCCTGGTCTAGAGCTTCTTGACTATCATGTGGTGGAATACTCATGACCCTGTGACCCTCTCTGCCGCTGTCTTATGCAGCGGTGGAGTTTCTTCGCTCTTAGTTGTAAACAATTTTACCTTCTGTAGTAGTTCCGGTTTCAAGAAATGCTCATTAATATTTGTCCATTTTTCCAGAAGCCATTCGCGAATATATGCCTTCCTACGTGGCATTGTCAGTGGCTTATCCTTATCGATCCTCACCGAGTAACAAGCAGCACTGTCCAGGACTCTAACTGGTTTTTCCGGTATGTTTATCAGAATCTACGACCTGAACCATTAACCGAATGCAGTATGGTTCATTTGGTGATGATAATCACCATCGTTCTTCGCACGAAATATTAATTCTGCGTTTGGGACGAATCCCTCCTTCGACCCTGCGTGCAAAATAATAAAATGTCTGCCACCTTTACCTGTTGGTGGATTTATTCCCGTTGCCTTTGCAAACTCTGTATCTACAGGTAGATAGTTGAACAGGCTTCTATGTTCATCGCGTCTTCCATCTCCCGTAAGAACTGAGTTCTTGCTCTTATCACACCACTTCTCTCAATCAAGAACCTCCACCGTTCCATTTACTGTTGCAAATTTGAATCCAATTTTATGCGTAACTCTTCTAAATGACTCCTTCCATCCACTAAAATTTGTATTCTCTTACATGCGTCATATAATTTTTTTTCAACGCTGGAATTTCCTCCTCTTCGTAGAAATTCAAAACCTGTTTTATCTTTCAGTTCCTGGAATCGGCCCTACGTGCATCCACTTTCTTTCTTTCGAGTCCTTGACAGTTCGGTAATTGGTTCTTCTTTCACTCAGTCCCGTTGCTTCCACTGTATACGTTTTGTAGCACAATGATCTAAAGATCCATCTTGGGTTAAACTCTTGGAGAAATATTTATAGACATTTATATATATAACTTACTTAGTTAGAGGGGTGATGCTTCGTTTTGGGGAGATATCTCCTAATGTTCCTTGTGTTGACCTAGAGGTCCTTTCATGGCTACTAGCACAAAACTATCATTGTTTTTTCCTCATCATCGCCTTAGTGTAATTATAAGGAAATGTGTTTCTTAAATAAAGCCTCTTTGGTTTAGATCGAAAGGGAGTCTTCAACGACCTTATTTGCACAATCAGGAAACTACATTTGGCATCGCTCTTTCTTCACCCTCCCCAGACCCTCTTTTGACCAAGTACGCTTTTAGGGAGACCTCTTTATATGTATATATATATATATATATATATATATATATATATATATATATATATTATATATATAGAGAGAGAGAAGAGAGAGGAAGAGGAGAGAGAGAGAGAGAGAGAGGGTATTCCCGTTTTTAACGAAATTAGCAGACGAGGTCTACCCCGAAAGGTATATCAAGTGTAGAGGTCAACCATATCACTCAAGGAGAAGGAATCGATATGAAATTTAGACAAAAGGCCAAGCACTGAGACCTAAGAGGTAATTCAGCACTGATGGGGAAAGTGAGAGTAAACCTTTTCAAAGTTGTAACAGGATGAATCATCAGAGTTGTATCATGAAACAAATTTTGGGAGAGGAATGAAAGATGGAAGAAAGAGAATATGAACGGGGGTAAAGTAAAGAAATAAGGGACTGTGTATATCAAGTGCCGGGGTCTACCACTGGTATTGATACCAAAACTGAATCTCCATTTTTTTCCCTCAGCTTAATGCCTGGTCAGGGATGCTGTTTTTCCAGGAATTTCTTTGTTGTATCCTTCCGCCTGATTCCTTCGCATCTCACGTCCCCTGGAATGAAGTTTGTCCATTTTCGCTGAGGTTCTTCCTCTCCTTCACCATCCCCCCCCCCTCCCCCCACTTCGATTTCCATGATGTCTCTCGCGACATGTCTCGTCATCTCCCCTCCCCATCCAGTGTCCAACCATTCCAGCTGCAACTCCGGTTCTTTCCTTATTCCATCCCTCTGAGCGTTCTCACTTCCGCCGGGTCTAAGTCTAACTCATTTTGTTCTATTTTCTGCTGTTGTGCCGTTCCAGCCCCTACAGCAAAGCAGGTCCTACTGCCAACTTTTTGTGCTTAGTCGTTCAGCCTGAATTGAGACTTCGAAGTGGAGAGATGAAAGACCCCAACAACACCAAAGAAGCTCTCCAGGACATGTGCGAGAGTCTTCTTACCCTTGGCAAAGATCTACCGAGGAGAGAATGGGTCACCCTTAAACCGAGCCCAGCCTCAGGTCGAAGAGCAGACTGTCCATGTGGAGAGACCCACAAACCATCATCACTCATATTCTTCGCGAGAGCCCCCTAATATAAGCGCCCACTGCACAGATGAAGACCTTAAGCTAGCTAACATCAACGCTCGTCACTAGATCCATAGATAGTGCGATAAGATATGATGAATTGAGACTTGCCATAGACTACGTCTGATGGCCCCTCTACTGGTGAGTATATATATATATATATAAAATTGTAAGTTTCTCTCATTGTAAGTTCAGAGTTTATTGGTAAACATATAATGCGACAATGTATAAAAAAACATTATGATCAGCAATTGAGTGGAACGCTAGCAAAGTAAGGCTCGCTTTTATCAAGAAAAACAAAAGTTACTGCTTGATTTGTTTGTCAGGCCAATTCTCATATTGATTTTCTGTTTTATTTACAGTGACAACTACTTTATTTTTCTAGATATGTACAAACTTTTATGTATATTTGAAAACATTATTTTTCTATAACTGTTGTTTCGAAACATTTGGCCTCCGTAGGGGAGGTAGCGCCGTC
This sequence comes from Macrobrachium nipponense, assembly GCF_015104395.2. NCBI lineage: Eukaryota > Metazoa > Arthropoda > Malacostraca > Decapoda > Palaemonidae > Macrobrachium > Macrobrachium nipponense. The sequence goes on along the minus strand of NC_087214.1, from coordinate 14,673,883 downwards.
ATTGCACCTCATGCGATGCACTGTAGGCATTACTCAAGGTTCTTTGCATCGTGCCTTCGGCCCAAAACTTCAACCACTTTCGTCCAGTTTACTGTATCTCCTTTCATATTCTCTTTCCTCCATCATACTTTCCACCCTCTCCTAGCAATTGCTTCATAGTGCAACTGCGAGGTTTCCCCCCTGTTACACCTATC
>NC_087214.1:14661189-14668689 GCF_015104395.2 Macrobrachium nipponense | reverse complement strand
AAAAATGTCCCGGTCTTCTGCTCAACATTCTTTCACTACCATTCCCAGCAATCAGTATTTTTACAAATTCAAATGACCTCACATCGTCTCCAATTTGTCATGAACCAATTCCTGGTACATCAGGTTCTTAAACAAATGAGGACCGGAACTGGAGAGACCAGGGGGTCCAAAAGCAAAACAAGGAGGATGGAGCAAAATAATCTTCTCAAACAACCATTATCTCTAAGTCAATATACAATTGAGTTAAGGTTCCAGCCAAGAGCATAACAAAAATTATTACAGCAGCAGCAGTTGACAATAAAGAAAAAATAAAATTGAATAATATAGTTTGATATCTGTACCTTATCATACACTTGCTCAAATCCCATCACATTATATGAAAATATCCTGAGCCATACACTGCTCATCTATATCATCACTAAATAACAAAAATAAACACCTGAGCCATACACTCACTCAGCCTCAAAAATAATTATCTAAATAAACAGCTGAGCAATACCCTTGCTCATCAACATAAACAATAAACATGGAAACACTCACAGACCAACAGCAATAAACAATGAATCAGTGATAAAATAATCTGTAGCCTTAACACAAACATTTACACCACCCTCAGTCGCCACTAGGATGAATCTTCCTCCGATGATTGTGGTTTAACAATCCTTCATCCTTGAACGATTGACTACATTCAAGTAGCGATCACCAGCTACTTCAAGTAACAACTCCATACTGAAGGAAAGCGATCACCAGCTACTCCAAGTAAAAACTTATATGCTGAAGGACATCGATCTCGACCTGCAGGATGATCTCCTCCTCGACCTGCAGTGGCCAACAGGTAACCACCATCTGTTGCTGTCGAGTCCTTAACTGCCAACCTCATCCTCAACCTGAAGGACGATCTCCTCAACCTGCAGCGGCCAACAGGTAACCATCACCTGTTGCTGTCAAGATGTTATTCTGTGGCTGAGCCAACCTTAATTAACTCTGAAAATGAACAGGCAGCAAACATTGCCTTGCACCGGCAAAACAAAAGCACAGGATAGCAGATAAAATAAACAAGCCACACAAGGCTGTCACAAAATTAAACAGAAATAATGCAATACCTTACACCTCCCTACTCATAAAATAAAAATTATCTTTAAAAACTCAACTGCACACTCGCTCCCCCAAGACTGCATGAAAACCCCTATCCATAACAGAACCGATCCTGTCATGGTCGCCAAAAATCAGGTTCTCCAATTATAATATAATTAAGATAGAAGACAAAATAAATGACTTTTTACGACTTTAAGAACTGAGAAAATCGTCATATGGAGATCTATATGGACTGCCCTAAATACATAAGCCTAACACTCCTATGAGGCCCATTTTTCATCTTACAACATGCCTAGTTATGAATTAGCTAAATTTCCGGTACCCTTACTAGAACCACTAACAGTACATAATTTTACTTTGAATAATTTGTACCCTTTTGAAGACAAAGTGTTATCAAGAGACTCAGTTTTATTAATGGCCGGTTTTGATACGGAATCTCCTTTCACCAGTGTCCCTATTGGGGAAACTACTGACAAATTAAGTTATTTCCTGAGCCCACTTCTATTTTAAACTATTTTAACCGGTCTTATTTTTAAGCACCCACTCCAAGAAGAGAGAATAATTTGTGGAATCGGAGATCGAACTAGCCTTTTTCCAAGAATAATCAGTACTTGATTGGATACCAATTGAAGAGACCCAAGAAACCAAATGAAAAAAATTATATATATATAAAAAAAAATAATATATATAATATATATATATATAGAGATAGATATATATATATATATAAATATATTATTTATACATCATCACATATACTTATACATATGAACATATACATATCATATACATATACATATACATATACATTATATATACTATATATATATATATATATCATATCTATATATATATATATATATATATATATATATATATATATATATATTTAAATAGTGGGGTTGATAACCTTAGCTCTTGCCGGCCAGAGACAGGTGCAAATGCTGGATTACTCAGTGATGCTAAGATAAAAAAACAAATAGAAAACACACCATGTGCATAAACGATGTCGTTGATGCATTCCAGAGACATGAGATAAGCCGGGAAGGTTATCAAGTTACATTGTATTTTAATTAGCATGCGTGTATCCATACGTCTGTTAGTGGGTGTATAGTTGTACATCCGTGAGTCACGGAAAATGAGTTATAATCTCTTGTATGAAAATTAAAGGTTTACTCCCTGGTATTGTTTGATCATGTCTGGAACACGCCACAGAACAGGCGTTGGAGGTCTGCTGTAAGGTAAAGTGGAAAACTTTTGAAAAGGTAAACCTTCTTGTGACATCAAGCTCAGCTTTTAAAGAAGGGTAGTGAGGTACGGCACACATTTTACTGATGAAATTTAATGTTTGTCTGATAATTACGGTCTTTTTTATTTCAGATGGATTCGAAGTCACCATAAAGAAAAATGGGATTTCTCTAGACTTGTTTTGACTTTTGATAAACTATACAGAAAGAGATAAGAGGGGGTACTTACTTAAATATGATTTTGGGAAGATGATAGTTTAACTGTTTTTTTTTTTTGTGTTAATCTTAACTCATTTTATTCCATTTTCATGTTAGTTATTTTGAGAAGTAAAACTTATATTTTTGTAATAGCAGGAGTTTGAATATGCCTAGAGTTTGATATTTGATTTTCAGCGAGATTCAGACGGTGACATTCAAAGGGAAACATGAAAGGTAGGTCACGCTACCAAGTTAGGAGTTCTCTCCAATTGTTTAAATGAGTGTCATTTTGACCTATTAAGATATGTATATATATAAAATTTCATGCTAGGAGTGACTGCGGATTTTTTGGTGAAAAGTTTTCCAACCATTATTTCTTAAGACGGGAAGGCTAGAACAGCAGCAGCAGCAGCAGCAGCACGTGGGTAATCCTTATGGTCAAGAAACTTCCATTTCCACATAACTTTTGTTCTGCTGAAAACACCTTTGGCCGCCTTCAGCCTGGTATCTTGACCTTGAAAAAATGTATATCTTAGTTTAACCGGACCACTGATTGGAAGTAGTTGATTCCTACAGGCGTTTGGGAGTAAATGTAGGGAGGATTGTGGGATGAGAGAGGTGATGAGTCCCAGGAATGTAGCCGAGTGTACACAGATGATTTGGAAGAGAATTAGAGGGTCAATGGAGGCCCTGGTGAGCATGTATGAAGGGCCTACAAACCAATTTCTCCTTTAAGTATGAAAAGTTTGCAGCTAATGAGGTGAATTGCTTGGAACTGAAAGGGTGAGAAATGTGGAGATACACGGTACATGGGAATGGTAAAATCTGAGCTATGTGAAGTGATGGTTCACTGTGTCTTGTGATTGTCTAGGTGAAGTGATGGTTCACTGTGTCTTGTGATGGTTTGGTCTTGTCAAAAGGATGGGAGATGATAGGCTGGTAACAAGAATGCATGAGGGAGGGACGCAAGTGGCGTGAAGGCAATATTACTAATGAAGGGCTCTAATATTTAGCAAGCACTGTTGACGAGTTTCCATCTTAGTTACATGAAGCAGTTGATATTGTTTTCTGCACAGGGGCCTCAGCATCGATTTAGCAGTTAAAGAATGAATATGGCGTGATTGTTGCTATTGTTTTTTCTAGAACTAATCGGGGTTTTGGGAAATGTGTGTTTAGATATGTTTCTGTTAACCTAGCAGTGCCCAGAAACACTGTATCTTATTCACTGTCCTTGCCGTTCCATTCATATTCTATAAGAGATCTGGTTACTTTAAATTATCATGGCAAAACTTGAATCAAATTAAATTAGATGAGTTGCAAAAAGGCAGTGGTGACCACATTTCTATACGCTGATCAAATCCTAACCTCCAAGTTCAGTACAGTTGTTACTCTTTTTGTTATTCCTTTGTTCTGAATATGAATTACAGTTGGCCAAGGTAGCTCGTATTTAACATCTTATTCTAACTGAAGTCCAAGTTTCAAGGGGAATGAAATGTAGTTTTCACAGCTTCGTGTCATACTAAATACCTAAATGGTTTGTCCATCATGATTTCTTGTCTATTCGTTCCAGCATTTCACAGTGCCAGAGATCCTCTCAGATCCTCTTTACCAGAGTCCTGACAAAGAGAACCATCACTTGGCCTCCAGTCCTCCAGGTATGTGATCTAATGCCCTCTTTACACTTCATACATTATGACAAAGAGAATTGTTTTTATTGGGTCGACTGACTGGCTTTGATTAAGGCTGCTTTATGCTAGTACAGGCCCTTGCCCTGTGGCAGTCCATATCAGCAGTAAGGTAAAAAAAAAAGGATACAAAGGCTTGGCGTGGACCTCTGCACTCTACCCAAGTTTAAAACTTATTGCCTTGTGGTGCTTACCTGGCCATCTCTTCCCACATCTAAATACACACACTTTTCATCCTCACACTACACATTCTTCCTACTATCAAGCTTCAGCCTTCCCTTCCTACTCTCGTTTTCCCTGACTTCCCAAATAAATCCTCTTTTCAGAGTCAAATCTGTCATCTCCTTCGGATTAAGCCAACTCATCTTTCTCCATTTACGAATTCAAAATACTCATTATTTTTCATCCATTTCTTTTGGGAAAGACTTCAGTACTTTGGAAATCTTTCTTAACAGCTCAAATCTTAAACTCAAATATATTAGTAGTTAGATCCTACAGTACCCAGTCCATCCATATTACAGCAAACTATTCTTCAAGTGTAGTGTGTAGTGACACAGAATGCGTAGATTTTTAGGATGACTAATTTTACTTGTAAGGCTGAAATCAGAATAAAGTCTCGAGTTTGGTTTGATTAACAATGCATATTTAAAGATGTTAATTTTATTTTTGTAGCTTTAACAGTCGGAGTATACTCTGCCTTCATGACATTTAAGTCTAACCTCAGCCTAGGATGGTAAAAATACAAGATAATACCTTTTCCTAACTGGCACTTGAAGTCGAAGACTGATGACTCTTTGTGCTTAGGTTAAGGTTGACGAATGAAACTATTTACTTCTAAAGTTTTCTCTAATTCTTCTCAGCATTTACAGTAGCTCATATTCTTACTTCTACTTGGATTCTTGTTAATTTAAGCATCTTACTTCTATTAGGATTCCTTCAATATCTGTTCCTTTCTATAACTCGTCTCCTTGTAGCAGAACTGGTTGCCTGTAGTACAAAAAGTTTGTTTGCGACAGCATTCCAATGCCTAATAGAATGCAGGCCTTAGCCTTGGTTATATTGCAGTCATCCCTGACTTGACTATTACACAGCACAAAAATCCTGCCTTTACATTCATAGCAAGGGTGGCACTTAACTAAAGATTGGGGAATTTGGGGGAATTTTCATAAATTGTTGAAGACTATTACTAATATGACAGCTTATACAGTATCAAATAAGTGCAGGCCTGCTACTAGGGAGAAATGTTGCATTTTATGTGTAAAACAAGGGGACCAACAATCCTTTCCCCTTCTCTCCTCGACAAATGGGTCTAGAACTTTCTAATTATTATATGCACATCTGCTTACACACAAACACACACACATAAACAATCATAGAAATAATCAACTTGGAGAGTTAAATCTCATCTCTTGATAAAATGAAAACAGTTAGGTTTCTTATTACATAGATTAACATCATCAATAGGGGATTACCATCAACACATCTGACTCTTTAAAGGCATCCTTTCCACAATACTTGATGGTATCGAATTAGTTTAAAATATTGCCTATGGAACGTTCTCTTTATAGATATTTCAGGTAAAGAGAATGGAAAAGAATCTATTTGAGACAATGTAAAAGTCAAAAGGCTATTTAATGACTTATCTTGCAGATTACCCACCTTCAGTTCAGCAGATACAGAGTTCCTTGACTGATGGCTTACCCCAGAGGGAGGACCTTCAGTTGTCCTGCAGTGGCCTACCTCATCACCTGAGCTCTGGACGACATGACGACAGCCTAAGTAAATTCTACTTGCAGTCTGGGGATCAGTTGCCACTTGAAGGTAACAGCCTAATAGCCCCTGGGTCCCTGGAGTTCTGTGATCGAGCGACAGAAGCTTACTCACATGATGCCGGCTGTCTATCAGAATCAAATGGCAACTCGTTAACATGGTCCCAGGATCCCAGTGAGTACCCCATGAGCCATTCATTTTCATTCATTATTTCGTAATATTGAAAAATTCCCGTAGGGGTTTAGTGCCGCCAGTGCACCTCGTGCGGTGCCCTGTAGGCATTACTCGAGGTTCTTTGCAGCGTCACTTCGGCCCCTAGCTGCAACCCCTTTCATTCCTACTACTGTACAGTAACTCCGTTTATGGTCTCTTTCTCTCTTCTTATTTCCCAACCTCATCTAACAAATGGTTCATAGTGCAACTGCGAGGTCTTCCTCCTGTTACAACTTTCAAACGTTTTACTGTCAGTTTCAGTTACAGCCTGAATGATCTCATAGGTCCCAGCAATTGGCCTTAAAACCAACTTCTAATTCTATTCTAACATTGAAAATAATCATCTTTAGAGATATAATAGAGATAGGCCGGCGATAACTTTATATATACACGTACCGTAATTTTTTTGCTTATTTGTACATTCATTTCTTTTTCATTTAATGTATTTTTATTTACTTCTGTTTCTTAATCATATGAAGGGTATACCTTACTTCATGTTTCGCCAGCCGTTATAACCTGCTGAAGATTGCTTAAGTAGCTAGTGACCTCTTCATTCATCCATGTTACGAACTAACAATATAAATGTGCGTATATATATACATATATGCGCTATTTGGAAAAATTTTCTCTCTTTCGCAATTTCTATTGAAGATAAACTATCTTCTTAGCAAGATTTTCAATTAGTGTATATATCTTTTTTCTCGCCTGGCAAGCTTCTCAGAAGTAAGGAAAATCATTACGGATTCACTCCATTTACTTTCCATTTTTCTAGTCGATGGACCGTTTCTCCACCTCGTCGCCAGCGGATGCCTGAATGTCAAAACATGACATCAATGGGTTGCTGAATTTCATTTTGGTCGGTGTGGACCTCATTCTATCGGCTGGGCATCTGGGCTGCTACATGGGGACTTCTGGCGCTCCGTAGGACGTGACTTAAGCTGGTCAAGGCTGTGATTCGCGTCTCTGGCCGACAGTCTTGCCTTCCTGTGTTGTTGGCAGTCACGTCCAGGGGTGTTCTGTCACTCATGCCTCCCTTTGGATTCTCTCAGATGTCCTGCGATTTCCTTGAAGAAGGAAAGATGAAGTCCGTGTTCCTTTGCGTAAATAATGCAGGTTGCTTCTGATTTATAGTCACAACTTCTGCTATTTGCAATCAGTGGAACCATGCTTCTCTATCCACATGGCCTCTGTGTTTTCTAATAATTCTTCAAGTGTCAGCTTACAGTTGTAGTCATCTACGTATAACTATATATCTTATATCTTATTCAGTATAATCTATATCTATATTAATA
>NC_087214.1:14647813-14660689 GCF_015104395.2 Macrobrachium nipponense | reverse complement strand
TTAATCTAATCCAACTGCCATTGAGAACACTTAGCCTAAACCCTAAAAGAGATGATATATCAGCTTCTCCAAGAAGGGAAGACATTAACCATGAAAGGATTTGATGTATTAGCTTCTTAAAGGAGTGAAGTTCTATACTTAACAGCAAAAGAGATGATAAATCAGCTTCTATAATAAGGTAAGACTTAAACTTAACCCCTAAGGAGACGATATATCAGCCGCTCTAATAAGGTGAAGCTGATGTTCCTATTTGGGGCTGAACTTGGATGTGAGGGAAACCAGGATGTTGTCTGTTCATCCCAGCAATCTCAAGATCTATGGATTAGACACAAACATGTTTTATTTTTTACCCCGTCTCCTCACACCCCCCGCCCCTCCCCCCTCTCCTTCCTATTGGGACTGAACTTGAATGGCATCGGGAGTGTCGCTTTTCATCTCAGCGACCTCAAAAATTATGGTTTAGACGCTAATAACTGTCGTTTTCAGCTATTTTTATTTTCACCCCTTTCCCACCACCCTCCCCACACCCCCTACCTTTGGTGCCAGTGATGTCTTACCCCCCCCCCCCCCCCCACCCCCCAGCATTCTTTCCCCAAGCTATGTAATATGTATACCAAGTTTGGTTGAAATTGCTCAATGCATGTAAAAGTGTATGTGGCACACATACATACATATCCTCATACATCCATTTATACACATATATATATGTGTGTGCATATATACATAAATACATATACACTTACATTATACATTTATATATACATATGTATCTATATATATACATGTATATATATATATATATATATATATATATATATATATATATATATATATATATATGTGTGTGTGTATATTATATCTATGTATATAATATATATTATATATTTACATGTATATATTACATGTATATATATATATATATATATATTATATACATATATATATATATATATTATACGTATATTCCTATATATATATATATGCATATATATATAGTATATATCTATTATATATATACACATATACATATACATATACATATATATATATATATATATATATAAATATATATATTGATATATATTAATATAGATATAGATATATAGTTATACGTAGATGACCACAACTGTAAGCTGACTGATTGCAAATAGCAGAAGTTGTGACTATAAATCAGAAGCAGCCTCCATTATTTACTCAAAGGAACACAGACTTCATCCTTCCTTCTTCAAGGAAATCGCAGGACATCTGAGAGAATCCAAAGGAGACATAAGTGACAGAACGCCCCTGGACACGACTGCCAACAACACAGGAAGGCAAGACTGTCGGCCAGAGACGGGAATCACAGCCTTGTCCAGCTTAAGTCACGTCCTACGGAGTGCCAGAAGTGCCCATACAGCAGCCCAGATGCCCAGCGATAGAATCAAGTCCACACCGACCAAAATGAAATTCAGCAACCCATTGATGTCATGTTTTGACATTCAGGCATCCGCTGGCGACGAGGTGGAGAAACGGTCCATCGGCTAGAAAAATGGAAAGCGAATGGAATGAATCCGTAATGATTGTTCCTTACTTCTGAGACGCTTGCCAGGCGAGAAAATACACTAATTGAAAATCTTACTAAGAAGATAGTATATCGGCGAACACTTACCATTGACTTCAATAGAAATTGCGAAAGAGAGGAAATTTGTCTAAATAGCGCATATATATATATATATATATATATATATATATATATATATATATATATATACACTTTTATATAGTTAGTTCGTAACATGGATGAATGAAGAGGTCACTAGCTACTTAAGCAATCTTCAGCAGGTTATAACGGCTGGCGACACATGAATAAAGGTATATCCTTTATATGATCAAGAAACAGAAGTAGATAAAAATAAATGTAATAAAAAAAGAAAATGTACAAATAAGCAAGAAAAATTACGGTACATGTATATATAAAGTTATCGCTGGCCTATTTATATTATATCTCTAAAGATGATTATTTTCAATGTTAGAACAGAATTAGAAGTTGGTTTGCTAAAGGCCAATCGCTGGGACCTATTGAGATCATTCAGTACTGTAACTGAAACTGACAGTAAAAAGTTTGAAAGTTGTAACAGGAGGAAGACCTCGCAGTTGCACTTTGAACCATTTGTTGGATGAGGTTGGAAAGTAAGAAGAGAGAAAGAGACCATGAACGGAGGTACTGCAGAGTAGTAGGAATGAAAGGGGTTGCAGCTAGGGGCCGAAGTGACGCCGCAAAGAACCTCGAGTAATGCCTACAGTGCACTGCACGAGGTGCACTGGCGGCAGTAAACCCCTACGGGAATTTTTCAATATTAGGAAATAGTGAATGAAAATGCATGGCTCAAGGGGTACTCACTGGTATCCTGGGACCATGTTAACGAGTTGCCATTTGATTCTGATAGACAGCCGGCATCATGTGAGTAAGCTTCTGTCGCTCGATCACAGAACTCCAGGGACCCAGGGGCTATTAGGCTGTTACCTTCAAGTGGCAACTGATCCCCAGACTGCAAGTAGAATTTACTTGGGCTGTCGTCATGTTGTCCAGAGCTCAGGTGATGAGGTAGGCCACTGCAGGACAACTGAAGGTCCTCCCAGCCATCAGTCAAGGAACTCTGCATCTGCTGAACTGAAGGTGGGTAATCTGCAAGATAAGTCATTAAATAGCCTTTTGACTTTTACATTGTCTTAAAGAAATTCTTTTCCACTCTCTTTACTTGAAATATCTATAAAACTAATTTGATACCATCAAGTATTGTGGACAGGGTGCCTTTAACGAAGAGTCTGATGTGATGATGGCAATCCCCCATTGATGATAAAATCCTTGTTAATCTTTGTCATAAGGAACCTAACTGTTTTTCTTTTTATCAAGAGATCAGATTTAACTCTCCAAGTTGATTATATCTATGATTGTGTGTGTGTGTGTGTGTGTGTGTGTGTGTAAGTAGAGGTGCATATAATAATTAGAAAGTTCTAGACCCATTTGTCGAGGAGGGAAGGGGAAAGGACTGTAGGTCCCCTTGTTTTACACTTGAATGCAACTTTCTTCCTAGTAGCAGGTATGCACTTGTCTTATTTGATACTGTATAAGCTGTCATATTAGTAACAATCTTCAACAATCTGTGAAAATTCTCAGTCTTTAGTTAAGTGCCAACTTTGCTATGACTGTAAAGACGGGATTTTTGTGCTGTGTAATAGTCAAGTCAGGGATGACTGCAATATAGCCAAGGCTAGGGCCTGCATTCTATTAGGTAATGGAATGCTGTCGCAAACAAACTTTTGTACTACAGGCAACCAGTTCTGCTACAGTAGAAGTAAGGTGCTTATATTAACAAGAATCCAAGTAGAAGTAAGATACTTATATTAACACAAGTCCAGCAGAATATGAGCTACTGTAAATGCTGAGAAGAATTAGAGAAAACTTTAGAAGTAAATAGTTTCATTCGTCAACCTTAACCTAAGCATGAAGAGTCATCAGTCTTCGACCTCAAGTGCCAGTTAGGAAAAGGTATTATCTTGTATTTTTACCGTCCTAGGTTGAGGTTAGACTTAAATGTCATGAAGGTAGAGTATACTCCGACTGTTAAGACTACAAAAATAAAATTAACATCTTTAAATATGCATTGTTAATTAAACCAAACTCGAGACTTTATTCTGATTTCAGCCTTACAAGTAAAATTAGTTATCCTAAAAATCTATGCATTCTGCGTCACTACACACTACACTTGAAGAATAGTTTGCTGTAATATGGATGGACTGGGTACTGTAGGATCTAACTACTAATATATTTGAGTTTAAGATTTGAGCTGTTAAGAAAGATTTCCAAAGTTCTGAAGTCTTTCCCAAAAGAAATGGATGAAAAATAATGAGTATTTTGAATTCGAAAATAGAGAAAGATGAGTTGGCTTAATCCGAAGATGACAGATTTGACTCTGAAAGGAGGATTTATTTGGGAAGTCAGGGAAAACGCGAGGAGGAAGAGAAGGCTGAAGCTTGATAGTAGGAAGAATGTGTAGTGTGAGGATGAAAAGTGTGTGTATTTAGATGTGGGAAGAGATGGCCAGGTAAGCACCACAAGGCAATAAGTTTTAAACTTGGGTAGAGTGCAGAGGTCCACACCAAGCCTTTGTATCTTTTTTGTACCTTAACACAGATATTGACCGCCACAGGGCAAAGGCCTGTACTAGCATAAAGCAGCCTTAATCAAAGCCAGTCAGTCGACCCAATAAAGACATACCTGGAGGACTGGAGGCCAAGTGATGGTTCCCTTTGTCAGAACTTTGGTAAAGAGGATCTGAGAGGATCTCTGGCACTGTGAAATGCTGAAACGAATAGACAAGAAATCATGATGGACAAACCATTTAGGTATTTAGTATGACACGAAGCTGTGAAAACTACATTTCATTCCCCTTGAAACTTGGACTTCAGTTAGAATAAGATGTTAAATACGAGCTACCATGGCCAACTGTAATTCATATTCAGAACAAAGCAATAACAAAAAGAGTAACAACTGTACTGAACTTCTGAGGTTAGGATTTGATCAGTGTATAGAAATGTGGTCACCACTGCCTTTTTGCAACTCATTTAATTTAGGTTTTGCCAGGATAATTTAAAGTACCAAGACCTCTTATAGAATATGAATGAAACAACAAGGACAGTGAATAAGATACAGTGTTTCTGGGTACTGCTAGGTTAACAGAAACATATCTAAACACACATTTCCCAAAATCTTGATTAGTTCTAGAAAAAACAATAGCAACAATCACGCCATATTCATTCTTTAACTGCTAAATCGATGCTGGGGCCCCTGTGCAGAAAACAATATCAACTGCTTCATGTACCTAAGATGGAAACTCGTCAACAACGCTTGCTAAATATTAGAGCCCTTCATTAGTAATATTGCCTTCACACCACTTGTGTCCCTCCCTCATACCTTCTTGTTACCAGCCTATCTTCTCCCATCCTTTTGACAAGAACAAACCATCACAAGACACAGTGAACCATCACTTCACATAGCTCAGATTTTACCATTTCCATGTACCTTGTATCTCCACATTTCTCACCTTTTCAGTTCCAAGCAATTCACATCATTAGCTGCAAACTTTTTATACTTTAAGGAGAAACTGGTTTGTAGGCCCTTCATACATGCTCACCAGGGCCTCCATTGACCCTCCAATTCTCTTCCAAATCATCTGTGTACACTCGGCTACATTCCTGGGACTCGCCACCTCTCTTATCCCACAATCCTCCCTACATTTACTCCCAAACCCCTGTAGGAATCAACTACTTCCAATCAGTGGTCTGGTTAAACTAAGATATACATTTTTTCAAGGTCAAGATACCAGGCTGAGGGCGGCCAAAGGCGTTTTCAGCAGAACAAAAGTTATGTGGAAATGGAAGTTTCTTGACCATAAGGATTACCCACGTGCTGCTGCTGCTGCTCTAGCCTTTCCGTCTAAAGAAATAATGGTTGGAAAACTTTTCACCAAAAAATCCGCAGTCTCTCCTCGCATGAAATTTTATATATATATATATATATATATATATATATATATATATATATATATATATATATATATATATATATATCTTACCAGGTCAAAATGACACTCATTTAAACAATTGGAGAAAACTCCTAACTTGGTAGCGTGACCTACCTTTCATGTTTCCCTTTGAGTGACACCTTCTGAATCTAGCTGAAAATCAAATACCAAACTCTAGGCATATTCAAACTCCTGCTATTACAAAAATATAATTTTTACTTCTCAAAATTAACTAACATGAAAATGGAATAAAATGAGTTAAGATTAATCCCCACCCCCACCCCCCCCTCAAAAAAAGTTAAACTATCATCTTCCCAATATCATATTTAAGTAAGTACCCCTTCTTATCTCTTTCTGTCCAAGAATTCATTCCTCCAAATGGGCCCAAAAATCATCCATTAAATCCTCGCTACAAATCCTCAATAAACCTTCACTGATATTATAGAACCACATTAAACCTCAAAATTATCCTCAGGACATCCTCGTTGTAACACAAGGGTACCCAAAAATTGTCCTCGAAAATCCTCCATTAAAAAGCCACCAATATAAAATAACCATCAATATAAAATATCCACCACAGGCTAAATCCTAAGCCATTTGTCCACCCATATACCTCAAAATAAACCATTCGTGATACAGTTACATGTATATAACACCCAAGTAATCACCTTGTCGGGATATAAACCATAGAAAACCATAATCCACAAATTGGCCATAACAATTATATACCGCCAAATATAACCATTGGTGAATATAACCTCATAAAATATAAAACCACAATGCACTAGTGCCACCCCCCAAGAGCCATAATACCACAAAGATCCACAATCACCACCCCTTTGGCTCATAAAACCACAGATCACCACCAAAATAACTACAAAAAATCAGCCCCAATAAATCAACACCACCAGGAATCACCAAATCAGACCAACCCCTTATAATATTTCTCAACTCTATGGTAATTTCCCATATTTTCCCATTATGAAAATAATGACCTCAGGTTTTTACGCCAATTCGCTGCAGTTTGCGCATAATAAAAAAACAGTAAAAAAATGAAGGGAAAAAAATGTTACATCAAACTGCTTAATCACATTTCGTCATCCATTTGCAAAATCTGGAAAAAAATGCAACTGCGCGGTTATCTTCTTATTATCTACCAATCTTTTTCAATTTAGATGTGTGCGTTAATTATGACCGACCTGTCTTATCATCTAAGGCTACAAATCTTTTTCCTGTCTTTTCTTCAATAACTCTTAAAAGGACCCTCAAACTTTGGATCTAATTTGTGATGAAGTTCATTCCTCGCATTGATTTTTAGGAATACATTGTCTCCAACAGCAATTTTAATATTTAATGATTTCTCGTTACTTTCCACCATTTCTCGGGTCGTAGCCTTGAGATTACGGCTGAGAAAAGCATTTCTCTCTTTTGCTGTGGAAATTAATGTTTCAATTGTATTTTCTCCATGATGAGGTATAGTTAGCAAATCAAATGGGCCTCGTGCTTGGCACCTTAACAATGCTTCGAATGGAGACATTTTAATGGAATCACTGACCATAGTGTTGATGTTATGTCTAACTATATCTATATATCTATTCCAGTTTCTATCATTTCCTCCTACAGTCTTCCTGAGAGATTTGAGCACTTTCCTGTTTGCTTGTTCACATAACCCATTAGCTTCAGGTCTGTATGGAATAATTGTTACTTTCTGTATCCCCATGACTTCTGCCAAACACTCTACAGTCTTGTTTACAAATTATCTACCATTGTCGGTCAATAAAACCTCAGGTGAGCCATATCTGCAGATGACACCATTGAAAAATGCTATAGCTACTTCTTTGGCTGTTTTATGCTTAAGTGGAAAAATTTCTACTATCCTCGTTAGTTCATCTATTATTACCAACAGGTACTTATTCGCATACCTAGATTCACAAACATTTCCTAGGATATCCATATGTATTCTCTGAAAAGGTATAATTGATATCGGATATGACCCTAATTTCCAAGAAGTTTCCCTTGTGGGTTTTCAAGCATTGCACACTACAGTTTTTTCACAAAATTTTCCATATCTTTCCAAATATTTTTTCTAAATATACTTATTACGCATCTCATTATACGTTTTTTCTATCCCCAAATGTGGACTACTGAACCTGCAATGTACTATATCCAGAACTACTCGAATTAGGACTTTCGGAATTACGATCTGTGTCATGTCTCCTTTACTTTCACTAGTCCTTAATTCATATTTAATTTTCCTTAATAAGAGATTACCTTCTAATTCTGAACCTGAAAAAGGTAACTTACAACCTTTCCTGACTAATTCCTCTCTGAGGAACGCTTTTGCGTCTGCCAAAATTTCATCCTCATCTTGCCTTTGCTCTACGAGGCTTATATCCCATTGTATAGAATCACTAGTAACTCCCCCAACTTGAAATCCTTCCGTATCATAAAAACTTCTTCTAAGGGCATCAGCGACTACATTTAATTTGCCTTCTATATATCTGAGGTTTGCATCGAAGTCCCTGATAGTTAAGAACCATCGAGCTTTTTTATGTGACAAATCGGGCTTATCAAAAAGATCCAATAATGGCTTGTGGTCTGTAAGAACTTCTACTTTATTCCCCATCAGTAGCATTTTAAAATGAACCAAACTTGATACTATTGCAAAGGCTTCTTTATCTACGGTAGCCATTAGTCTTTCATTGCTGCCCTTCGTCCTAAATTTTCTGCTAAAAAAAAGCTATGGGGTGGAGCTTCCCATCAAAATTTTGCATAAGGCAAGCACCTATACCCTCCTGACTGGCATCAGTCACTAACATGAATGGTTCACTGAAATTTGGAGAATGTCTTCCTGCAATGCGTCTATTAGAGGGGCTGCTATGTTAGAAATCCATTTCACAAACCTACAAAAATACCCTGCCATACCCAGGAATGACCTAATTTGTTTCTTTGATTTTGGGGTAGGAAAATCTGCAATTGCTTTGAGTTTATTTTCATTTACTCTAACTCCCTCTTTAGATATGAATGACCTAAATATGTAATTTGCTTCTTCAAGAAGGAACACTTAGGTAGCTTAATTTTTAATCCTGCTAACCTAAGTCTCCTAAGTACTTCCTTAAGCACTTACAGGTGTTGCACGATCGAGTCTGTTGTGATTAATATATCATTCATATACACAAAAACATATTTATCCAATAACCCGTGCAAAACGGTGTTAACTAACCTCGTAAAGGTCATAGGACTACCTGACAAACCGAAAGGCATCTGCGTAAATTCATAGTGTCCCTTGGGCACTGAAAAAGCAGTATATTCCTTGTTATTTTTGCTAAGAGGGACCTGGAAAATCCCCTGCGCTAAGACAATTGAACTATAAATGTTATGTCCCCCAATTTCTACAAAAAGATCCGGTATGCAGGCGACTGGGTAACGGTCAGAAATTGTCTTCTCATTCAAACGTCTAAAATCGACGCATATGCGCACAGAATCGTCCTTCTTGGGCACTATTAACAGAGGAAAGTTGTATGGAGATGCACTAGGTCTAATGATTCCTTCCTCTTCCCATTTATTGGCCTCTTTTTCTACCTGTGCTCTGATTTTGAAAGGTATGCAGTATGCAGGAATAAAAATAGGTTTTGTACCTTTCTCTAAGTTTACATTATGTTCTAACACATTAGTCAGTCCCAGTTTATTCCCTTATAAAGCTACTGTGTCCCCAAATTCTGCCAAGAGCTCGCTTACCGCTTCTATATGCTCATTATAATCCGCATTAGCTCAATGTTCTCTGAATATTCACTTCCTTGATTGCATTTCTGCCTCTGAAAACTCAGTTTTCCCCTTTAAAATAGCCACTGAACCACTGTCATTACTCTAATCTTGGAGATCTACCACATATGTATTCTTCTGGTATTTCCTAACTGTATCATTACAGTTCAGTAATTCCATCCTTGTAACACCAGAGTATGATACACTGTTCACTGATGTCGTGCTAATTACCCCGCTTAGCTTCTCACTACCCTCAATCACGCATACTTCCGCGAGTTTTTTCACTTCCCTCAATTTGACTTTTACCATAGTCTTTGAACCTGGCATTGAAATAACATCCTCTGATAAAACACATTTATATTTGTGGTTAGTACCTCCCCGTTCCACGATCCCATAAATTTCACCACCCTTGGTTCTCATTGCATCGACCAAGACCCCATTGTTAGTATCAGTAATAATATCAGCATTAGTATCAGTATCATTGTCACACCCACCAAACTTTTTACCACCGTGGCCCCCAATATCCTGTTTAACACCACCTCAGTTATTCCCCGTATCATCAGTGTGGGTTTTGGTATCACCACTCCCCATATCCCTGGTATCATCACCATTAGCACTGCCAAACGCACCCCCATTTTCAATAATCTCCATATCCTCAGTTTCACCCTCGTCCTCATAAGGGATAAAAACACCAGGTATTCCAACCGTTATACCACTAACACCCACATGGACCGAAATCTTGTGTCTTCTACATGCAGGATGGCCCATCAAGTCTGTTTCCCAACGCAACCCCTTTTATAAACAAAATTGGTTTTATGAACACTGTATCACCCAGAGTAAACTATATTCTAACAAAACCCAGGGTGTTTAATCTATGGGCTTGCACATCACATACTGTCTCCGCTGAGGGTTTCAAAGGGTAATGGGAGAACATGGATTGATACAAATTATGATCCATTAAGTTTATACTTGTTCCAGTGTCAATGAAGACCGGGATATCCAGATCCTTCACTGTTCCATGAGATTAAGAAGGTTGCTATCCACAATCACGCTTCAACAGCCGCAGAAGTAAATGCGAAGACTGTGGTCTCAAATATTAAAGCTAAGTCAATTTCATCTCGTGATGCACCTCGCTCAGTAATTGCTGGTGAAGTTGAAAAGTTAAACGAATGTGTTTTATCACAAATTCCTCGGTTGGAACAACTCAGTAAGAATATCAGACGTTGGAGGCAAGCCGATTTTAATTATCCCGCAACCCCACAAACAAATGTTGTGTTCTCCATTCCAAGGGAATACTCTTGCTTAGACACTAATGAAATTTTTTTAAAGTATGATAGTGGAATCGAAGATTCAAGCAGAATATTGATATTTGCAAGTGATGAAGCGCTGAGACATTTAAAAGTGTACAAGACTTGGGCGGCGCACTAAAAGACACAGTGAATATGAGTCATCCAAATATTTGGAAGCTCATAGATGTTTTGAGATGTGAGGAAAGGTTTGCTAGTTCCAAACTGCAGAAATTTATCCAAGGAGATGAGCCAATGCAAAAGAAAAAAATATAGAGACATGAATTTGCGTATAAAAAATGTCATGGAGAGATATGATCCCAACCAAAAAATTACCTTTCTGAAAACAATCGCACACAATCTTAAATTTTAGAAATTAAATGCTTAACCAATATTTTTAAGAATTTTATTGTAACTTGTCTACTATTTTCATTATATATTATCTTGTACTATAAATTTGACTGAAAATAAACACTACACTTTTTTTTGTATTTATATTGTAACTTATCCTTTCCTAAAAAAGATACAATATTAGAAGCAAAGTTTCTAAAAATTACTTTCAAACTAAAATTGTCGTTAGACAATTCTTTTTTTTAAGGAGCAAAGTTTTAAAAAGTACTTTTGAACTAAAATTGTCATTAGACAATTTCTTTTTTGAGGAAGCAAAAAGGGTCCAATATGTGAGACAAAAAAAAGGAGTGTCGAGAATGCGAAAATAAATAATTGAACTCGACGATTTGCCCAACGACGAATTGACTTGGGGACAAATTGAGCAACGATCAATTGAGCAACGACGAATTGCCGTCGACGAATTGACCGGACACCGTTTTATTTCCTTCCTCCACAATAAAGACTCTTCAATCCTCTACAGAAAAAGTATCCCAGATTTGACATATTCATTCCATTTTCTTCTTCCCTCCCACTCATCTTCAATCCAGTTTCCAGCATTGAATCTACTATATAATTCTGTAGCTCGACAAATCACGCCTGTTCTTTCTCTATTATATCCTCCTCCCTTCAATTTCCATCTTAGATTTAATGTCGCCGGCGTTCGCTTTCAGTTTCTATATCGCAAGTATGTTCAAAATCCGTCATCAGTCTCGGCCGCTTCTCTTTCCCTTTACAGAGAAACACCTGTATTATTCACAAATCTGGCATCTGTATCTTCTCCTCTTTATTACATCGCGCATCTTGTCTTTAGGAATTATTGAAAAATGGAGCCACAAAGACTGATTTTTCTGTCAAAGAAAACTATTGAGATGACTATCTGCCTATCTGTCCACACTTTTTCTCTCCGGCCTCAAATCTTAAAAAAAAGAGGCTAGAGGGCTGCAAATTGGTATGTTGATCATCCACCCTCCAGTCATCAAACATACCAAAATTGCAGCCCTCTTGCCTCGATAGTTTTTTTATTTTTTTTTTTATGGTTAAAGTTAGCCATAGTCATGCCCCCGTAGGGGGCTAGTGCCGTCAGTGCATCTCGTGTGGTGCAATGTAGGCACTAATTAAGGTCCTTTGCAGTGTCCCTTCGGCCCCTAGCTGCGACTACTTTTCATTCCTTTTATTGTACCTCCGTTCATAATCTCTTTCTTCCATCTCACTGTCCACCTTCTCCTGCCAATTGTTTCATAGTGCAACTGCTTTGAGGTTTTCCTCCTGTCTCACCTTCCAAACTTTTTCACTGTCAATTTCCGTTTCAGCGCTGAATGGCCTTAGTTGCCCCAGTGCTCGGCATGATGCCTAAAACCTATAAAATCAATCACTCAATCAACCATAGTCATGCATCTGGCAACGATATAGGCTAGGCCACCACAGGGCCGTGGTTAAGGTTTCATACAGTATATGATACCACTGGAATTTTTTACTTGTTTCTATTGAGGGGGAGGGGGGAGGCGTCTAAATTTTCCTTGTATTACAGCAAAAACCTACGAAGGGGCCTCTGAAGTATTCCAAATCATAAATTCAACGAACCGTTTCGAGAACTTCAAGCACGCACCCATTTCCTGGTACGTCAGGCTCTACACTTACAATAACACAAAACACGACCCATGATGTATTCGCTCAATGGTCATTCCGTCTTCATTTCCAGTGACGTAAGTTTACGACTCTCTCGGGAAGATTTATGCAATGATAATTACCCACTATCTAGGTTTGAGAGACTTCGCTCTGACTCTTGACGACTGCTTTTCCCGGAATCTTTCTTTGAATGGAGATTTGGGATGAGGTTGCGAGCTGTCACGTGCTTGAAAGACGGACGGATAGGA
>NC_087214.1:14632813-14642813 GCF_015104395.2 Macrobrachium nipponense | reverse complement strand
AATTATAATTTTATCCAAACACTGTAAAATAAAAATCTCGAAGTGCACTTCAAAACATTTGGAAAATACCTGCAACCAGTTGCAACTTCTCACTCAAAAATTAAAAGCCCGTTACAATCTTCAACACTTTTCGTGGGGCACCTTCACAAAAATAATAATAATAATAACACTATGCTCAGATTCCACAAACAGCACACATATTACTAAGAAAATGAGGTAGCAATATTGAGTGACCAATTTATATATAAACGTGAGTTACAGTAATGAAACAGTCTTGCGAGAAACATAGAGAGAGAGAGATTTGAGAGAGATGCTACACTCCCTAACACACGCAGCTAAGTCTCGTAATCGAATGCCTCGTCCTATGGGTGTGAAAAAGGTGTACCAGGGCGAATGGGGAATTTGGGTGAGCAAACAAGGTCGAGATGAAAACATATTACGTCATTTCTCTTTGTTATAGAATTTTCCAATTCACAATTAACTACTTACGAGTCAATAAGTCCTCCTTTGGCAAATTGAAAGAGATGAGAGTTAATTTATCAGAGATATTAAGTGGTTTCCCTAGCAATAGAATATTTAATTACTGCAAGTAAACATGAACGATATCGTTGTAGGGAAGATTCTCGAAGGACCTGATGCCGTATCTGGGAGGTTCCTACTCATTCGTTTGCGTGGATGAATAGGTCCCCTTGTGTTCGTCACCATCTCGAGAAATGAATTTCTATATATATATATATATATATATATATATATATATATATATATATATATATATATATATATAAAGTATATAGTATATACATATATATATATATATATATATATATATATATATATATATATATATATATATATATATATATATATATATATATATATATATATATATATATATATATATACCTTAGTGCCAGGAGCCAGGAGTCAATCCATATTAATAATCATCAATGAAGGGAAGAGGACACACACAGATGTACATGCTGTCTTTATTGCGACGTTTCGCAATTATCAAATTAATTACATCATCAGGCTGTTAAAATGAAAATAAAATTCCTAGTAAAATTGTAAAGACAAAACTAAAAATTAAAAATTCAGAAACGCAAAAGCTAAAAAATTACTCTTACTAAGTGTACAAAATATACACATTAAAATTAAGGATATTAAATTATTTAGAAGGACATACATTAAAATGAAAGATAAATGAACATAAAAGAAACAGAAATTGACAAATATTGAAAGCAGTAGTGAACAGTTACAGAACAAGAAGTTAAGGACCGACGTAGAGGAGTGAGCGTTAGACTAAACGTAAACATAAAAACTTAAATAAACAACACATGTCAAGACAAATGCAGAGGGGAGGAAGACGTATGGTTGTTCAACGACGGAACAAGTCGTTTGATAAAGAGAGATTCTAGAAAAACAAGGTCCTGCGGGTTGGTGGTATGGCCTAAAATACAGAATTCTTTATTATCGATATATGTTTTACACATTTTGGAGTGATTTCTAATATTTGAGTGTTCCGGGTTTGCAATCCTGTTGCCAGTAAGGAAGCTTATGCCACGATGAGAATCGATACGCACCTTAAGGAGTCTGCTGGTGGATCCCACATAGGTCCCTGTTTGACATTCTGGGCAAGTATATTTATAAATAACACCAGACGACATATGAGGCGATAATCGCTCCTTCGAGGTAAAGAGGGAACCGATGGTGAAAGTTGTTCTTAAGGATTAATTTTACATCTATGGCATGAAAATGTCCCTGAATGATTTCTGTGAACTTTTTGTGAAATTTGATGTCATGGGTAAATGGAAAGCATGCATAGAACTTCATTTTTGGGACAGTTAAAACTTTTGGTTTAACAATGAAATGTTTTTTCAGTAGTTGATCTAATTTCCTATAAACTAGCTTAGCAGGAAACAGTTATTGTTAAAAAAGTCAATTAAAAATGTTATTTCATTATGGAAAAGGACCCAGTTCAACGTAAGGACAAGTGCTCGGTGGAGAAGGGTAGAAACGGAGTTGGACTTAAAATTCATAAAACAAGAGCTATAAAAGTCGGTACCAAGTCCAGTAAAAGTTTTCTTTCTAAAAATCGTGGTATTAAAACAGTCGTTTCTCTGAAAACTAAAACGTCCAGGAATGCAAGACGGTCGTTCGCCTCTTTTTCGATCGTAAACTTTACGCTCGTGTGTATTGCATTGGCATATTCTACGAAGAGGTCAGCTTCATATTCACTTTTAAAGAGACCGAACATATCGTCAACAAACCTGGAATAAAAAGGGGGTAGAATCTTAATGGGCAAGGGTCGGGTTTAGTCGGGTGGTGGGGGGGGGGGGGGGGGCGTCGAACGATTCCCTTAAGTTCCTGAAGTCCATATTTTTTGTGACTGTTCTTTTCATTGAAAAGTACTTACAAAGTAATAAATAACGATTTTTTTGCAAGTTTTTATTTTATTTATTTATTTATTTTTTTTTAAAATTTTGTTATTAAACATTACCATCATTCTTTAGTAGTAGGAAATGCAAGCATGATGATAGTTGAAAGTTTCACTAAGATTCGGTTTTAAAGTGTCACTAACATGAGCTGTATCCTACACACGGCCTATTGTATACTATACTGTATGTACCGAAATAGACAGTTTCAATTACCATCCATATTCGCAAGTGTTATTGGTTTTTTGGATTAACATGATTTAAACAATTTAAGCTCTTACTGACATTAGCTGTACCCTACATGAGAGATTGTATAGTATACGTAATTGTTAAACGAAAACAGTTACATCTACGAGGGAAAGACTGAAGCAATGAGATACTAATTACTACAACTCTTGATAATAATACGAAAGCACTTACTATCTATTTGTCTCACTTTTTCTTCGTTGCCGTAACTTTGTATATATATATATATATATATATATATATATATATATATATATATATATATATATATATATATATATATATATATATATATATATATATATATATATATATATATATATATATATATATATATATATATATATATATATATATATATATATATTCGTTAAGAGCAATTGCTTTAGTGGCATCAATAAGTTTCTTGCAGGTATCTTCATACCGACGAAGTTTTTTCCGATTCTCGTTCGTCAATTTCTGGTGAAAAATACACAGACTTCCTTCTTCCATATATTGAATTTTGTCACGACAGCTGTTTCGCCTTATGGCATTATCAAGCGACTACTGACTTACAATCTGACCTTTCGGCCTATTTATTTCATCATGTGGGAGGTATGACCTTGAGGTATGGGTACTGGTTAGTCTAGGGATTAACAGCTTAAGGACGTTGTTCTGGATACAAAGAACATAAGGACATATGTACTGTGACAATAAGAGTGAAAGTTTAAACAGTGGTTAAATAAATATTCAAAATACAACGCCATGTGCTAGAGTTTCCTTAAATGTATGTTTAAAATTTAATATGTTACATGTTAGTTTTAGATAAAAATTACAAAATTACATACAGGAATGAAAATGAATATAGAAATCTAAATACAGGAATACAAATATATGTATATATTTTATAGCATGCATAAAGGTACAAGAGATAATTTCTGTTTATACATAAATGTGTATGATTTAAATTAGAGTGAGTGAGCGCGTGTGTGTGTGTGTGTGTGTGTGTGTGTGTGTGTAAGTCCAAAATGGTCTACGTTGGTTAATGGCTGCTGATTCGTGTTGGGCGGGGTCTCAGCGACCTGAGCAAGGATGTTACTTGACTTTCGCTGACGCTAGGTCTTCTCATGTCTTCCAAGGGGCGCGATGTTCTCGGTGGATTGGGGTGCGCTGTCTGGTCCCTGTTGGCTTGCGTATTCCTTCTCCTGCTGGAGGGGAGTATATGGTCCGATTCTTGTTGGAAGTTCAAGGTCGGCTTCTGAATAGCGATGCTCACCGCTTCCGTTATTAAGAGGCGACCGTAGTTGTCTTCTCTGTGCACGACCTGGGTGCCTTCTATGAGCTCTTGTAGAGATGGCTTCCTGTCGTGAACATCTATGTAATGTTGATGGATGGCCCCTTGATTTCTATGAGCCAGCAGACGTCTCCGAAGGATCGTTGTAGTGTGCCCGATGTAGTTTTGGCTTTGAGGTTTACACACCTCCTCTGGACAAATAAATTTGTAAACTACATTCGTGCACATCTCCTTCGGTCCCCCCGGAGCGGTGCTGTTCTTCATTATTAAGGCTGCTACAAGGTTGGGCTTACTATATATCCTGAGGCTTATTTTATGGTAAGGGGCTTTTGGGGTTACGCCTCTGTTTATTATACCGCGTAGTGTGCAGCAATCCTCCTTGTATGCAGACCCATAATGTACACGATGGTAAATAATCAAGTTCTCCTCGTTTTTCGTCATCGTGTTGGGTCTGCATACAAGGAGGATTGCTGCACACTACGCGGTATAATAAACAGAGGCGTAACCCCAAAAGCCCCTTACCATAAAATAAGCCTCAGGATATATAGTAAGCCCAACCTTGTAGCAGCCTTAATAATGAAGAACAGCACCGCTCCGGAGGACCGAAGGAGATGTGCACGAATGTAGTTTACACATTTACTTGTCCAGAGGAGGTGTGTAAACCTCACAGCCAAAACTACATCGGGCACACTACAACGATCCTTCGGAGACGTCTTCTGGCTCATAGAAATCAAGGGGCCATCCGTCAACATTACATAGATGTTCACGACAGGAAGCCATCTCTACGAGAGCTCATAGAAGGCACCCAGGTCGTGCACAGAGAAGACAAATATGGTCGCCTCTTAATAATGGAAGCGGTTAGCATCGCTATTCAGAAGCCGACCTTGAACGTCCAACAAGAATCGGACCATATACTCCCCTCCAGCAGGAGAAGGAATACGCAAGCCAACAGGGACCAGACAGCGCGCCCCAATCCACCGAGAACATCGCGCCCCTTGGAAGACATGAGAAGACCCAGCGTCAGCGAAAGTCAAGTAACATCCTTGCTCAGGTCGCTGAGACCCCGCCCAACACGAATCAGCAGCCGTTAAACAACGTAGACCATTTTGGACATACACACACACACACACACACGCTCACTCACTCACTCAAATTTAAATCATACACATTTATGTATAAACAGAAATTATCTCTTGTACCTTTATGCATGCTATAAAATATATACATATATTTGTATTCCTGTATTTAGAATTCTATATTCATTTTCATTCCTGTATGTAATTTTGTAATTTTTATCTAAAACCAACATGTAACATTAAATTTTAAACATACATTTAAGAAAACTCTAGCACATGGCATTGTATTTTGAATATTTATTTAACCACTGTTTAAACTTTCACTCTTATTGTCACAGTACATATGTCATTATGTTCTTTATATCCAGAACAACACCCTTAAGTTGTTAATCCCTAGACTAACCAGTACCCAACCTCAAGGTCATACCTCCCACACGATGAAATAAATAGGCCGAAAGGTCAGATTGTAAGTCAGTAGTCGCTTGATAATGCCATAAGGCGAAACAGCTGTCGTGACAAAATTCAATAAACGGAAGAAGGAAGTCTGCGTATTTTTCACCAGAAATTGACGAACGAGAATCGGAAAAAACTTCGTCGGTATGAAGATACACCTGCAAGAAACTTACTGATGCCACTAAAGCAATTGCTTTTAACGAAAATTGTATTAGAGAAAAACTATGCCCTAAAAGTATATATAATATATATATATATATATATATACTATATATAATATATATATATGAATAACTTGATTACGAAGTATATAAAACGTGATGCTATGTATAAATAAAGGTTTTTTGCCACGAAGGGAAAAATGAAAAAGCGAGATAGCCGAGTACGAACAGGACCGAAAGTACTCGGCTATCTCGCCTTTTCATTTTTTTCCTTCTTGGCAAAAAATCTTTATTTATTTATGTATCTATATATATACATATATATATATATATATATATACGTATATATATATATATATATATATTATATATTAGTATGACTGGTATAAATGTTCTGTAACAACAGAATTCCATCTAATAAAAGGAGCCCATAAAAAAACACCAAAATGTAGAGAGAAAAGTACTATATTTCAGAGACTGCTGTCTCTCTCTTCAGGTATATGAATGAGAAAAGTTTACAGAAAAGGTGGTATTTATACCAAGAGATCCGTCCACAAGTAAGCCAATTTAGGTCACCCCCGCTGATAATCTTCCTTTAATCTTCTTAAGCGGTTGGTTTGAATGAAAAACATTCGTCGACGACATCTGAAATCCACCCGCCTTTTGAGATGTTCAATACCTGGCTCTCTTTTATAAAAGCCGATACCATCATTTGACTCTTGTACCGGCAGTTGCTGCTATAAATCACACGTGACAAATTCCAGTTTATTCTATGGTTATGTTCATTTATATGGTTGAAAACTAGCCGAGTTCTGTTGTCCATACCTAACTGACCGTTTGTGTTGTATTAATCTCTGGGGAAGTGATTTACCTGTAAATCTGATGTAAGATTGGTCACAGTCCTGGCATGGGATTCTCAATAGACTCCAGAGTCTTTGGGAGATGTCTTTTGTTGGACGTTAATCAGGGATTTGGCTAAGGTATTTGGGTATGTAAATGCAAAAGGGTTGGATTTTCCCAAGGGTGTGGGTTATTCTCTTAATCGTCTCCAGGTGAAGAATTTTTATTTTATTGTTATTGTTAGGGCGTGTCTCTGGTCTTGTCTTTAGGGGGTCGGTAGAAAATTACGTTTTGCTTTTTGATTGCTTTTCTCAATTATATGGTCAGGATACTTTAAAGATGAAAGTTGCTTACGAATTAGTTCAAATTCTTTTTCCAGGAAATCTGGGGAATAAATTCGTAAGGCTCTTAAGAATAGGTTGCTAGCTACACCTATCTTGATAGTAATGTCGTGATAGCTAAAGTAGTGAATATATGAAAGTGAGAACGTTGGTTTTCTGTATATGGTAAATTTGTATTCTGTCGTGTCTCTGATTATTAAAACATCAAGAAAAGGAATTTTGTTGTCTGTTTCCCATTCAACTTTAAATTTGATGCTGGGCACTAATGCGTTTAATTTTGAGAGGAATTCATTAAAATTACCCCACTTATTATCCCAAAATGTTAGGATGTCATCCACGTATCTCATCCACAGCATGTTTTTGTGTTTTATTGCATTTATTACTGTAGTTTCAAAGTATTCCATGTACAGATTGGCTAAAACAGGACTTAAAGGACTACCCATACTACACCCGAATTTTTGCTTGTAGTATGGGTAGTCCTTTAAGTCCTGTTTTAGCCAATCTGTACAAAATCCTTTTGTTATTTGGAAAAATTTAATCAAAACCTATGCCCTGATGATATCAATATTTGCAAAGGTATTGTGTATGGTGCTATGTGTAAACCTTCTCCCCCTAATGTACCCGTGAGATTTCTCCAGGCTTTTAAGAAAATTAAAGAAGACGAAACAGTGAAAGTGACAAAAGCAGATAAATCTAATGCAGTGGTAATAATGAATAAAAGTAACTATGTAAGTAAAATAATGACATTGCAAAATGATACTGATACTTATACGAAACTGAGCTCTGATCCTACACAGACAGTGAACTCCCATTTTAATAAACAAATTAAATCCATTCTGAAGGGCTAGGACCATTTAATTAAACAGTTTATACCTCAATGCGCCTCCCTACCTTATATGTATGGTTTAGTCAAGACATATAAAATCAATAACCCTATCAGACCATTCATTAGTTCAGTGGGCTCAGTTACGTATAATTTATCTAAATGGCTTGTAAAGATTCTTACTCCTTTGGTAGGAAACATTTCTAACATGAATGCTAAAAACAATGTTGATTTATAAACAAATTGAATAGTTTAAATTTGAATTTTGATTTTGATATGGTTAGTTTTGATGTCTCTTTATTTACAAAAGTGCCTGTAGATGATTTACTTGAATATTTGGAGGATGCATTAGAACGTCATGACATTCTCTTAACTGTAGCAAACCTCATTAGTCTCATAATGTTATATATCAAAGATATAAAATTTTGTTTTAATGGGGAATTTTTTGTACAAAAGTTTGGCATGGCTATGGGTAATCCCTTATCTCCTGTCCTTAGCAATATTTACATGGAATTTTTTGAGACAAAACTCTTACCAAGAATTTTGCCCCAAAAAGTTATTTGGTTTAGCTATGTGGATGATATTTTCTGTATTTGGCCAGTTCACGAAAATCTCCAGGAATTCCTTAATAATCTCAATAATTTAGTCCCTTCTATAAAATTTACTGTAGAGGAAGAAAGAAATTGTAATTTGAATTTTCTTGATGTAACTGTCCATAGAAATGATAGAAATTTCACCTTTTCAGTCTTTCGGAAATCAACTAACATTGCCTCTTTTGTTCATTACTACTCCAATCACCATCAAAATGTTAAATTCTCTAATTTTTCTGGGATCTTCCTAAGGAATTTACATGTCTGTAGCCCGCAGTTTATTGACGCTGAAATTAAAACTATTTATGATATTGCATTGAAACTTAAATACTCAAGGACTTTTGTAGATGTGGCATGGAAAAGAGCTAGATAAACATTTTATTCAACTAATGACAAACTTGAATTCAGTAAGCATAACATTCTGAAAATACCCTATGATGAAAGGTTTTTAGGTATTCCTAGAATTTTAAAGCTTTTTAACATAAATGTTGTTTTTGGTAATATTAATGTCAAGGTTTAATAATCAAAAATTCTCCTAAAGATTTCCCAGGCTGCATATATGAAATTCCTTACAAAAAGTGTGATAAAGTCTATTATGGACAGACTGGTAAATCTCTTTCACAACGTCTCAAACAGCACCAATATTCTGTGAGAACAAATATTGAATGCATTGTTCGTACATATGAGAGATTTAGATCATCCTATAAACTGGAGTCAAGCAATAGCCTTAATCCCATGTAATGACACAGTTAAAAGGAATATCATTGAATCTTGTTTCATCAAGTCAAATAATAGAATTGTTCTAAATTTAAGTCTTGGTTTATTTAAACTCGATGCTTTCATAATGAAAAAAGTTGTAGATAAATATAAGCAACAAAATTAATATATTCAGTTTTTACATGTTTTGGACTGTAAAGATACTTTGTAATTTCAGTTAGGGTCAAATCTGTTTAGGTTTGTGACCATGTGACATCCGATAATCCTGGATTATCTCTTTTAATTTTTACCCTTTTGACAATTAACCATTTGGTATTCTTGATCTTGTTGTGTACCTGAGACCTTTCTCTCCAATTGTATTTCATTCGCTCCTTGACAATGTCTTAGTAAAGACTAAAGCGCATGGATTTCTGACTATCATTCTCCTGTGGTATTCGCTTATTTAATGAAGTCACGTGAATCTACTATGATTTTTTAAGCATATTCACACACACACACACATATATATAGTATATATATATATATTATATATATATATATATATATATATATATATATATATATATATATACTTATAGTCTTCTGTACATAGTATAACTGACAAAGAGGGTATGAATTCAGAAAAAAACTTGCAATATATTTATTTTCTTGTAGATTTTTCCTACTTTCAATTGATACATACCTCAAAAACCTCAAAAACTAGTCGTTGCTATGAACAAATACATACATGTTATATATATATTCTCTTTACATGCTCACACATGTATCTAAACATGCTAAGGGAATATGAAGTCATTTATATATCCAAACAAAGACATCAGAAAGACGAAGTCGTATCCATAGCCGTTTTGGTGGTCCTCTTCGAAGCAGCTCCTTTATACTGACCGCTTCAGCTTCAGTTGGTTGCAATGACCAGCTGGTATTCACAGATGTAACTGTTAGATTGAGAAGAGAGGAAGACAAAAAGAGAATGAATATCAGTGTTACTTTTTTCTTCTTCTTTTGGTATCTGAAAAGGAAAAGATGACTTGGAGTTGCATTACCTGCG
>NC_087214.1:14611461-14632313 GCF_015104395.2 Macrobrachium nipponense | reverse complement strand
GATGAAGTTGATTGAACATACTTGCGATATAGAAACTGAAAGCGAACGCCGGCGACATTAAATCTAAGATGGAAATTGAAGGGAGGAGGATATAATGAGAGAAAGAACAGGCGTGATTTGTCGAGCTACAGAATTATATAGTAGATTCAATGTTGGACACTGGATTGAAGATGAGTGGGAGGGAAAAAGAAAATGGAATGAATAAGTCAAATCTGGGATACTTTTTCTGTAGAGGATTAAAGAGTCTTTATTGTGGAGGAAGGAAATAAAACGGTGTCCGGTCAATTCGTCGACGGCAGTTCGTCGTTGCTCAATTGATCGTTGCTCAATTTGTCCCCAAGTCAATTCGTCGTTGGGCAAATCGTCGAGTTCAATTATTTATTTTCGCATTCTCGACACTCCTTTTTTTTTGTCTCACATATTGGACCCTTTTTGCTTCCTCAAAAAAGAAATTGTCTAATGACAATTTTAGTTCAAAAGTACTTTTTAAAACTTTGCTCCTTAAAAAAAAAGAATTGTCTAACGACAATTTTAGTTCAATAGTACTTTTTAAAACTTTTCTCCTTAAAAAAGAATTGTCTAACGACAATTTTAGTTTGAAAGTAATTTTTAGAAACTTTTCTTCTAATATTGTATCTTTTTTAGGAAAGGGTAAGTTACAATATAAATACAAAAAAAAGTGTAGTGCTTATTTTCAGTCAAATTTATAGTACAAGATAATATATAATGAAAATAGTAGACAAGTTACAATAAAATTCTTAAAAATATTGGTTAAGCATTTAATTTCTAAAATTTAAGATTGTGTGCGATCGTTTTCAGAAAGGTAATTTTTTGGTTGGGATTATATCTCTCCATGACATTTTTTTTCGCAAATTCATGTCTCTATATTTTTTTCTTTTGCATTGGCTCATCTCCTTGGATAAATTTCTACAGTTTGGAACTAGCAAACCTTTCCTCACATCTCAAAACATCTATGAGCTTCCAAATATTTGGATGACTCATATTCACTGTCTTTTAGTGCGCCGCCCAAGTCTTGTACACTTTTAAATGTCTCAGCGCTTCATCACTTGCAAATATCAATATTCTGCTTGAATCTTCGATTCCACTATCATACTTTAAAAATATTTCATTAGTGTCTAAGCAAGAGTATTCACTTGGAATGGAGAACACAACATTTGTTTGTGGGGTTGCGGGATAATTAAAATCGGCTTGCCTCCAACGTCTGATATTCTTACTGAGTAGTTCCAACCGAGGAATTTGTGATAAAACACATTCGTTTAACTTTTCAACTTCACCAGCAATTACTGAGCGAGGTGCATCACGAGATGAAATTGACTTTGCTTTAATATTTGAGACCACAGTCTTCGCATTTACCTCTGCGGCTGTTGAAGCGTGATTGTGGATACCAACCTTCTTAATCTCATGGAACAGTGAAGGATCTGGATATCCCGGTCTTCATTGACACTGGAACAAGTATAAACTTAATGGATCATAATTTGTATCAATCCATGTTCTCCCATTACCCTTTGAAACCCTCAGCGGAGACAGTGTGTGATGTGCAAGCCCATAGATTAAACACCCTGGGTTTTGTTAGAATATAGTTTACTCTGGGTGATACAGTGCTCATAAAACCAATTTTGTTTATAAAAGGGGTTGCGTTGGGAAACAGACTTGATGGGCCATCCTGCATGTAGAAGACACAAGATTTCGGTCCATGTGGGTGTTAGTGGTATAACGGTTGGAATACCTGGTGTTTTTATCCCTTATGAGGACGAGGGTGAAACTGAGGATATGGAGATTATTGAAAATGGGGGTGCGTTTGGCAGTGCTAATGGTGATGATACCAGGGATATGGGGAGTGGTGATACCAAAACCCACACTGATGATACCGGGAATAACTGCAGTGGTGTTAAACAGGATATTGGGGGCCACGGTGGTAAAAAGTTTGTTGGGTGTGACAATGGCGTTATGGGTGGTGATACTGATACTAATGCTGATATTATTACTGATACTAACAATGGGGTCTTGGTCGATGCAATGAGAGCCAAGGGTGGTGAAATTTATGGGATCGTGGAACGGGGAGGTACTAACCACAAATATAAATGTGTTTTATCAGAGGATGTTATTTCAATGCCAGGTTCAAAGACTATGGTAAAAGTCAAATTGAGGGAAGTGAAAAAACTCGCGGAAGTATGCGTGATTGAGGGTAGTGAGAAACTAAGCGGGGTAATTAGCACGACATCAGTGAACAGTGTTAAATGGATAGAATTACTGAACTGTAATGATACAGTTAGGAAATACCAGAAGAATACATATGTAGTAGATCTCCAAGATTAGGATAATGACAGTGGTTCAGTGGCTATTGTAGAGGGGAAAACTGAGTTTTCAGAGGCAGAAATGCAATCAAGGAAGTGAATATTCTGAGAACATTTAGCTAATGCAGATTATAATGAGCATATAGAAGCGGCAGAATTTGGGGATACAGTAGCTTTATAAAGGGATAAACTAGGACTGACTAATGTGTTAGAACATAATGTAAACTTAGAGAAAGGTACAAAACCTATTTTTATTCCTGCATACTGCATACCTTTCTAAATCAGAGCACAGGTAGAAAAAGAGGTCAATAAATGGGAAGAGGACGGAATCATTAGACCTAGTGTGTCTCCATACAACTTTCCTCTGTTAGCAGTGCCTAAGAAGGACGGTTCTGTCCGAGTATGCGTTGATTTTAGGCGTTTCAATGAAAAAACGATACCTGACCATTACCCGGTCGCATGCATACCGATCTTTTTGTGGAAATTGGAGGACATAATATTTATAGCTCAGATTTAGCGCAGGGTTTTCTGCAGGTCCCTCTTAGTGAGAATAGTAAGGAATATACGGCTTTTTCAGTGCCCAAGGGACACTATGAATTTACGCGGATGGCGTTCGGTTTATCGGGGAGTCCGATGACCTTTACCAGGTTGGTGAACACAGTTTTGCACGGATTATTGGGTACAAATGTTTTGTGTACATGGATGATATATTAATTGTAACAGACTCGATCGTGCAACACCTGTAAGTGCTTAAAGAAGTACTTAGGAGACTTAGGTTAGCAGGATTGAAAATTAAGCTAGTTAAGTTCTCCTTCTTGAAAAAGCAAATCACATATCCAAGGAAGGGGTTAGAGTAAACGACGATAAAGTCAAAGCAATAGCGGATTTTTGCACCCCAAATCAAAGAAAGAAATCAAGTTATTCCTGGGGTGACAGAGTTTTTCCGTAGGTTCGTGAAAGAATTTTCTGACATAGCAGCTCCTCTAACAGATGTATTGTGGGAAGACATTCAATTTCATTGGGGAAAACCCCAGGAAGATAGTTTTCAGAAACTTCAGGATGCGTTAATGAATCCCTCAGTTCTGAAATTTCCAGATTTCAGCAAACCATTCACATTAGTGACTGATGCCAGTCAGGAGGGTATAGGTGCTTGCCTTATGCAAAAGTTTAATGGGGAATTCCATCTCATAGCGTTTTATAGCAGGAAGTTTAGGACAAAGGGCAGCAATGAAAGATTAATGGGTACCATAGATAAAGAAACCTTTGCAATAGTATCAAGTTTGGTTCATTTTAAAATGCTACTGATGGGGAATAAAGTAGAAGTCCTTGCAGACCGCAAACCATTATTGGATCTTTTTAATAAGCCCGATTTGTCACCTAAAAGAGCTTGATGGTTTTTAACTATCAGGGATTTTGATGCAAAGCTCAAATATATAGAAGGCAAATTAAATGTAGTCGCGGATGCCCTTAGCAGAAATTTTTATGACACGGAAGGATCTCAATTTACGCTAGATACTAGTGATTCCATACAATGGGATATGAGTCTCATAGAGCAAAGGCAGGATGAAGATGAAATTTTGGCAGACGCAAAAGCGGTAGGGGAAAGACATGTGTCTGTGTTTCCTGGGGGAAAGGGGATGTATGATAACGGAAATTAATTATACTCGGTTGCAAGTGTACCTGGGTATTACGCACTAGGGCAAGTGCAATTAACTTCCGTGTTTATGTGCCGAAACCTATGAGGATGTAAGTGTGAAAATTTACTTCTTTTTTTTTTTGGTGTTAATTTCCTCACAAGAGTATTTCATTTTCATATCCCTCAAGATTCAATGGACATTAGGGATTTGTTGTAATTGCAATGCATTAGAAGAAGTACGATAAGTTTCGTTTTTGTATGTGGCATTAGAGAGAGAGAGGCTACTATGAGAACGGTGCTTAGCTAGCTGATTTTTTACTCAGCGGGGGAACCGGGTATGTTTTCTCTTTCTCTTGCTCTTCCCTGTTTTCTGTGGGCATAGTGACACACATTCAATCAGCTGATCGACCTTGAATCTGCGAGGCAGCAACTCGAAGTGATAGCAGTTTATTGGGAATTGGTGCATTTCTATTTTTTCTTTTAATGGTGAATGATATATAACTTTTGTGTTGGTGGTTTGTGTGGGAATAAATATATCGATGTTATTGAGGTCGGGGCGAATCCTGAATCATAGGAGTTCACACAAAGAAGGCAAAATGGCTGATGCAGGAACAATTCAGACATTGGTGCATATGATAACCAACATAAATGCAGGAGTTAGCCCTTTTGGAGGCATTGTTGATGGCGTTCTGTCCCGACCAGTGGAAATTTTTATTGAGGGACTGAATAACTACTTAAATGCCAAGGGAATTAAAGATGATGCAGAGGCATTCACAGATGCAAAAGCTTTGTTAGATTTCAATAAAGGTGATTTGTCTTTTAAATGCCGTAGTTTTCGGTACACAAAATGTCGGTCATGGACTGAATTACAAGCATTTCTAAGGGCGGCTTATGGCTCAAAGGAACACGGAGATAAGGTAAGAGACTTAAAGATTAGAAAAGAGAAAACAAGCCTTACTAATCATAGTTCAAACTTTTTGACTCAGTGGGAGAATGGATACAGAAATTGAAAAATTCCACATGAGTAATTGGGAATATCTCACTCGATAATTGACATAAATTGTTACATTTTGCAAATCTTCTACACGACGTCCCAGACGCCATTGTAGATAGTTTTGATGAAAAGAAAAGATTGAACCTACATCAGATGAGGAACTAATTTACTGCCAAATTCAGAAAGACATGTCCAAATGTCCCATGGTGGATAGTACAATTTTTAATGGGACCAGTCCAAGAAAAACTATTCAAAGAAACTCAGATTTTCCTTCTTCCCATTTGTGTGCAAAAGCGGAATGTAAGAGAAGATCAATCGATCAATGGCAACAGCAGTTGCGTTGCTACAATTGTAATAAATCAGGGCACACGAAGAAAGTATGCAGAGTCAATTACTGAGGAAAATGCAAAAGGGCTGATCACTATTAGCAGGCTTGTGAGTCTCAGATACGGAGGGATGCGAGACCTACACCATAGAAATTCAGGAGTTATAATATGAGAACTTCCCAGGCAGGTCACTCAAAGGGGCAAAGGGATCAGCGAAATTTTTGGAAAGCCGATCAACAAAAAGGGTACAGGTGATTTGTACGTGCAATTGTGGTCTCGTGGGGGACTCCCCCCATGAACCCAGTCCTATAGTAAATGGAAAAGTGGAGGATGTGGATGGAGATAGTGTGTGATGTGCAAGCCCATAGTCTAAATACCCTGGGTTTCATTAGAATACAGTTTACTCTTGGTGATAGAGTGGTAATAGAACCA
The DNA here is from genome assembly GCF_015104395.2 of Macrobrachium nipponense. Classification (NCBI taxonomy): domain Eukaryota; kingdom Metazoa; phylum Arthropoda; class Malacostraca; order Decapoda; family Palaemonidae; genus Macrobrachium; species Macrobrachium nipponense. The sequence continues at coordinate 14,626,610 of NC_087214.1, read as the reverse complement.
TTTTTGGTTATAAGAGAGGTTGCGTTGGGCAACAGACTTTTACTGGGCCATCCTGCATGTAGAAGACACAGGATATCGGACCTTCAGGAGTTAGTGGCATAATGGTTGGAATACCAGGTGTTTTTATCCCTTATGAGGACGCAAGTGGAACGAAGGATACCGAGATTAATATGGGGAATAGTGAAAATGGGGCGATTTTGGCGGTGTTAATGATAATGTTACCAAAGATATGGGGAGTGGTGATAGCAGAACCCACAATGATGATACGGGGAATAACAGCGGTGGTGTCAGTGATGATAAACGGGATATTGAGGGCCACAGTGGTGACAATTTTGGTGGTTTTAACGATGGTGGTATGGTTGGTGATACTAATACTATTACTGATACTAACAATGGGGTCCTGGTGGATGCAATGAGAACCACGGGCGGTGATATTTATGGGGACGTGGAACAGGGAAGTACTAACCACAATTATAAAGGCATTTTATCTGAGAATGTTAATTTAATTCCAGGTACAAAGACTATGGTAAAAGTCAGACTGAGGGAAGTGAAAAAGCCCAGGGAAGTATGCGTAATTGAGGGTAGCAAGAAACTAAGAGAGGTTATTAGCACCGTATCGGTGAACCGAGTATCAAACACTGGTGTTAAATGGGTGGAATTATTGAACTGTAATGATACAGTTAGGAAATACCAGAAGAATTATGTGGTAGACCTCCATGATTGGAGTAGTGATATTGGTTCAGTGGCTATTGTAGAGGGAAAAACCGAATCTTCAAAGGCAGAAATGCAATCAAGGAAGCGAATATTCAGAGAACATTTAGCTAATGCAGATTATAAAGAGCATATAGAAGCAGTAAGCGAACTTTTGGCAGAATTTGGGGCACAGTAACTTTACGAGGGGATAAACTGGGATTGACTAATGTGTTAGAACATAAGGTAAAGTTAGAGGAAGGTACGAAACCCATTTTTATCCCTGGATACCGCGTATCTTTCAAGATCAGAGAATAGGTAGAAAAAGAGGTTAGTAAATGGGAAGAGGAAGGAATCGTTAGACCTAGTGCATCTCCATACAACTTTCCTCTGCTAATAGTGCCCAAGAAGGACGATTGTGTGTGCATATGCGTCGATTTTAGACGTTTGAATGAGAAGACCATTTCTGACCGTTACCCAGTCGCCTGCATACCGGATCTTTTTGTAGAAATTGGGGGACATAACATTTATAGTTCAATTGTCTTAGCGCAGGGGATTTTGCAGGTCCCTCTTAGCAAAATAACTAGGAATAAACTGCTTTTTCAGTGCCCAAGGGACACTATGAATTTATGCAGATGCCTTTCGGTTTGTCAGGTAGTCCTATGACCTTTACGAGGTTAGTTAACACCGTTTTGCACGGGTTATTGGGTAAAAATGTTTTTGTGTACATGGATGATATATTAATCACAGCAGACTCGATCGTGCAACACCTGTAAGTGCTTAAGGAAGTACTTAGGAGACTTAGGTTAGCAGGATTGAAAATTAAGCTAGCTAAGTGTTCCTTCTCGAAGAAGAAAATTACATATTTAGGTCATTCATATCTAAAGAGGGAGTTAGAGTAAATGAAAATAAACTCAAAGCAATTGCAGATTTTCCTACCCCAAAATCATAGAAACAAATTAGGTCATTCCTGGGAATGGCAGGGTATTTTTGTAGGTTTGTGAAATGGTTTTCTAACATAGCAGCCCCTCTAATAGACGCATTGCAGGAAGACATTCAATTTCATTGGAGAGAACCACAACAAGTAGCTTTTCAGAAACTTAAGGACGCATTACTGAACACCCAACCCCCCGTCCTAAAATCTCCAAATTTCAGCGAACCATTCATGTTAGTGACTGATGCCAGTCAGGAGGGTATAGGTGCTTGCCTTATGCAAAATTTTGATGGGAAGCTCCACCCCATAGCTTTTTTAGCAGAAAATTTAGGACGAAGGGCAGCAATGAAAGACTAATGGCTACCGTAGATAAAGAAGCCTTTGCAATAGTATCAAGCTTGGTTCATTTTAAAATGCTACTGATGGGGAATAAAGCAGAAGTTCTTACAGACAACAAGCCATTATTGGATCTTTTTAATAAGTCCGATTTGTCACCCAAAAGAGCTCGATGGTTCTTAACTATCAGGGACTTCGATACAAACCTCAGATATATAGAAGGCAAATTAAATGTAGTTGCAGATGCCCTTAGAAGAAGTTTTTATGATACGGTAGGATTTCAAGTTGGGGGAGTTACTAGTGATTCTATATAATGGGATATAAGCCTCGTAGAGCAAAGGCAAGATGAGGATGAAATTTTGGCAGACGCAAAAGCGTTCCTCAGAGAGGAATCAGTCAGGAAAGGTTGTAAGTTACCTTTTTCAGGTTCAGAATTAGAAGGTAATCTCTTATTAAGGAAAATTAAATATGAATTAAGGACTAGTGAAAGTAAAGGAGACATGACACAGATCGTAATTCCGAAAGTCCTAATTCCAGTAGCTTTGGATATAGTACATTGCAGGTTCAGTAGTCCACATTTGGGGATAGAAAAAACGTATAATGAGATGCGGCAATATGTGGAAAGATATGGGAAATTTTGTGAAAAACTGTAGTGTGCAATGCTTGAAAACCCACAAGGGAAACTTCTTGGAAATTAGGATCATATCCGATACAAAGTATACCTTTTCAGAGAAAACATATGGATATCCTAGGAAATTTTTGTGAATCTAGGTATGCGAATAAGTACCTGTTGGTAATAATAGATGAACTAACGAGGATAGTAGAAATTTTTCCACTTAAGAATAAAACAGGCAAAGAAGTAGCTATAGCATTTTTCAATGGTGTCATCTGCAGATGTGGCTCACCTGAGGTTTTATTAACCGACAATGGTAGATAATTTGTAAACAAGACTTTAGAGTGTTTGGCAGAAGTCATGGGGATACAGAAAGTAACAATTATTCCATACAGACCTGAAGCTAATGGGTTATGTGAACAAGCAACCAGGAAAGTGCTCAAATCTCTCAGGAAGACTGTAGGAGGAAATGATAAAAACTGGAATAGATATATAGATATAGTTAGACAACATCAACACTATGGTCAGTGATTCCATTAAAATGTCTCCATTCGAAGCATTGTTAAGGTGCCAAGCACGAGGCCCATTTGATTTGCTAACTATACCTCATCATGGAGAAAATACAATTGAAACATTAATTTCCACAGCAAAAGAGAGACATGCTTTTCTCAGCCGTAATCTCAAGGCTACGACCCAAGAAATGATGGAAAGTAACGAGAAATCATTAAATGTTAAAATTGCTGTTGGAGACAATGTATTCCTAAAAATCAATGCGAGGAATGAACTTCATCACAAATTAGATCCAAAGTTTGAGGGTCCTTTTAAGAGTTATTGAAGAAAAGACAGGAAACAGATTTGTAGCCTTAGATGATAAGACAGGTCGGTCATAATTAACTCACACATCTAAATTGAAAAAGATTGGTAGATAATAAGAAGATAACCGCGCAGTTGCATTTTTTTTCCAGATTTTGCAAATGGATGACGAAATGTGATTAAGCAGTTTGATGTAACATTTTTTTCCCTTCATTTTTTTACTGTTTTCTTATTATGCGCAAACTGCAGCGAATTGGCGTAAAAACCTGAGGTCATTATTTTCATAATGGGAAAATATGGGAAATTACCATAGAGTTGAGAAATATTATAAGGGGTTGGTCTGGTAATGAGTTTTGGTGGTGATTTTTTTGTGATTTGGCGATTCCTGGTGGTGTTGATTTATTGGGGCTGATTTTTTGTAGTTATTTTGGTGGTGATCTGTGGTTTTATGAGCCAAAGGGGTGGTGATTGTGGATCTTTGTGGTATTATGGCTCTTGGGGGGTGGCACTAGTGCATTGTGGTTTTACAGGGCCCTGGTAAGGTGTTATATTTTATGAGGTTATATTCACCAATGGTTATATTTGGCGGTATATAATTGTTATGGCCAATTTGTGGATTATGGTTTTCTATGGTTTATATCCCGACAAGGTGATTACTTGGGTGTTATATACATGTAACTGTATCACGAATGGTTTATTTTGAGGTATATGGGTGGACAAATGGCTTAGGATTTAGCCTGTGGTGGATATTTTATATTGATGGTTATTTTATATTGGTGGCTTTTTAATGGAGGATTTTCGAGGACAATTTTTGGGTACCCTTGTGTTACAACGAAGATGTCCTGAGGATAATTTTGAGGTTTAATGTGGTTCTATAATATCAGTGAAGGTTTATTGAGGATTTGTAGCGAGGATTTAATGGATGATTTTTGGGCCCATTTGGAGGAATGATGATTTCTGGGTTTACGAGTCCGACTAGACAAGTCTAAACAAGTCAATAGTGCGATTTGAGCACATGTTGTATACACAGGTATTTGGTGCTGACAATGCAGTAGTGTCTCGGATGAGACCAATTGTTGATATTTACTTTTGGAGTTGATTCTTCAGAGGTTTGCACTGCTTTCAGGAATGCTGATGATGACATTCCAAGGTGAGGAATTTTAGGGGTCAATTCGGGGTGTGATTCTGATATGTTGCGGCAGCAATTTGCGTGACGATACACACCACGTTTTGTAATGGGAAAGAGTTTAATTATTATTTTTATACATTTTGTAATGGGAAAAGTTGAATTATTTTTTTCTCTACAAGGAAAACTTGTAATCGAGATTAAGCGTTTTTTCTTATGGTACCTTTACATAGGATTTCTATTACAGAGAGGAGGTAGAATTTATCTTGGGATGCGTAAGATAGAAGGGATATTCAACATTATGTTTGATGGAGCTTAGCTGTATAAACACTACAGGAGTTTTACTGTATAAATATTATGGGTTTTGATGGTATACTGCTCAGATACGGGATTAATAATGAGTGGTCAGTTAGTGATAAAAATTCTCCCAGTAAAGTTTTAATAAGGGTCAGTTGATAAAGACCATATTTATTTTAGTGAGGAATTTCAGTCTCTAATAATTGACTATTAGATTGGGTATGTTGGTTCATGACAGATTCGTGTGTTAAAGCAAGACTTTATTTAAGATCATGTAGACTTGTCAAGGGGTCAGTTAGAACCTATTAATGACGAAACACGGACACACAAAGACTTTAGAAAATTCCCAAGCTCACACGAGTGGTGACAACGAAAACAACTTTGGATCTACTGCGCCAGATGTCGGATCTTCATATGGGCGACGATGTCACAGGTCGCCATTGTAAGGACGAGATATCGTCAAGGGATCTTCTCAGGATAAATTCCGGGACAAATCAGCAGTCTACAATACTTCTTTGAGGCGGGTGCAGGATGCACTTGCATGGAAGTTGTGGGATATTTCAAGTCGACAACGAGGTGGAGGTTACGATTCCTCCATCGGAAGACGTCGAATCTACAGTTCAGGAACGAGGGTGTTAGGATACACCTACAGGGGTGGCAGACCCTTAATAATGGCTCATGCAGAGTCGTTTCGAGACGGTTCATGCGCTCAGCCAGGTTCTACAATTCATCGACAAAGGTGGTCATGAAACACTTATATTAGGACCCTGAGGTGGTTGAAGTTCTGCCTACACTGGAGACGGTTCCACATCTAGAGGATAACGATGGGGATGAATTCTTCTTCGACGAACGCTACACAGTTCCAGTGACTGCCGTTATGGTAGCTATAATGATGGTCACAATATGCGTTGTAGGAGCCATCAAACTTCTATGTAGCCGACGGAGTAAGAGATCCCCAGCAACAGAAGTAGCTCTAAATCATGAGGCAAATTAAAATATATTATGAACTAGTATTTACCAGTTGCCAATGTAGTGTGCAACAGGGGTGCACATATACAGATGGCCGAGCCGTCTTAAAGGCACTAATACAGGGAAAGATAGAGATATATATCTAAATAGTGGGGTTCATAACCTTAGCTCTTGCCAGTTAGAGACGGGTGCAAACGCTGGATTCCTAAGAGATGCCGAGATAAAAAACAAATGGAAAACACACCGTGTGCATAAACGAGGTTGTCGATGCATTCCAGAGACATGAGGTAACCACAGGAAAGGTTATTGAGTTACAGTGTATTTTAAGTAGCATGCGTATACCCATGCGTCTGTTAGTTGGTGTATATTCATACATCAGTGAGTCACTGAAAATGAGTTATAATCTCTTGTATGAGAATCAAAGATTTACTCCTTGATATTGGTTGATCATGTGTGGAACACGCCACAGTTAAACCTTTTAGTGACGTAAGTTCAGCTTTTAAAGAAGGGTAGTGAGGTACGACACACACTTTACTGACGAACTTTAATGTTTAATTGTCTGATAATTATGGCCTCTTTATTTCAGATTGATTCAAAGTCACCATAAAGAAAAATGGGATCTCTCTAGACTTGTTTTGACTTTTGATAAACTATGAATTCTTGGACAGAAAGAGATAAGAAGGGGTACTTACTTAAGTATGATATTGGGAAGATGATAGTTTAACTTTTTTTTTTTTGGGGGGGGGGATGGTTAATCTTAACTCATTTTATTCCATTTTCATGTTAGTTAATTTTGAGAAGTAAGTTAAAAATTATTCTTATTTTTGTAATAGCAGAGGAGTTTGAAATATGCACCTAGAGTTTGGTCATTTGATTTTCAGCTAGAATTCAGACGGCTGTCACTTCAAAGGGAAAACATGAAAGGTAGGTCACGCTACCAAAGTTAGGAATTTTCTCCAATTGATTTTAAATGAGTGTCATTTTGACCTGGTTAAGATATATTATATATAAAATTTCAATGCGAGGGAGAGACTGGCGGAATTTTTTGGTTGAAAAGTTTTCCAACCATTATTTCTTTAGACGGGAAGGCTAGAGCAGCAGCAGCAGCAACGTGGGTAATCCTTATGGTCAAAGAAAACTTTCCGTTTTCCACAATAACTTATTGTTCTGCTCGAAAACGGCCTTTGGCCCGCCCTTCAAGCCTTGGTATCTTGACCTTGAAAAAATGGTATATCTTTAGTTTTAACCAGACCACTGATTGGAAGTATTGATTGATTACAAGGCGTTTTGGGAGTTAAAATGGTAGGGAGGATAAGTGGGATTGAGAAGAAGGTTGGCGAGTCCCCAGGAATGTTAGGCAGTGTGTACGCAGATGATTTGGAAGAGAACTGGAGGGTCAATGGAGGCCCTGGCTGAAGCATTGTTATGAAGGGCCTACCAAAACCAGTTTCTCCTTTGAAGTATGAAAGGAAAAGTTTGCAGACTTAATGATGTGAATTGCTTGGAACTGAAAAGTGGTGAGAAACAAATGTGGAGATACATTGGTAACATTGGAAATGGTAAAATCTGAGCTAAGTTGAAGGTGATGGTTCACCTGGTGTCTTGTGATGGTTTGATTGATTTGTCAAAAGGGCATGGGAGAAGATAAGGATTGGTAACAAGGAAGGTATGAGGGGAGGGATACAAGTGGCGTGAAGGCAATATTAACTAAAATGAAGGGCTCTTAATATGTTAAGCAAGTGCTGGTTTGATGAGGTTTCCATTCATATGTACATGAAGCAGCTGATATTGTTTTTCTTTTTGCACCGGGGGCCTCAGCATCGATTTAGCAGTTAAAGAATGAATATGGCGTTGGATTGTTGCTATTGTTTTTTTTCGAGGAAATAAAAATCAAGATTTTGGGAAATGTGTGTTTAGATTATTGTTTCTGTTAACCTAGTAGTACCCAGAAACACTGTTGTAATCTTTAATTCACTGTCCTTGTTTGTTTTCCATTCATATTCTATAAGAGATCTGTGGTTACTTTAAATTATCATTGGTAAAACTTAAATCAAATTAAATTAGATTTTTGAGTTTTGCAAAAGGGCAGTTGGTGACCGCATTTCTATACGCTGATCCAAATCCTTAACTTGACAGAAGTTTCAGTACAGTTGTTACTCTTTTTGGTTATTCCTTTGTTTCTGAATATGAATTTCAGTTGGCATGGAAGCTCGTATTTTAAACATATTATTTTCTAATCTGAAGTCCCAAGTTTCATGGGGAAGGAAATGTTAGTTTTGGCACAGCTTTGTGCTCGATAACTAAATAACCTGAAAATGGTTTTACCATCAATGGATTTCTTGTCTGTTCGTTTTTCAGCAATTTCACAGTGCCAGAGATTTTCCTTTTCTTTTTTTTCAGATCCTCTTTACCAAAGGTTCCTGACAAAGGGGAACCCACCCACTTTGGCCTCCAGTACCTGCCAGGTCATGTGCATCTAATTGGCCCTCTTTAGAACCTTTCATACATTATGACAAACGACACCAATTGGTTCTTTATTTATTGGTCGACCTGACTGGCTTTGATTAAGGCTGCTTTTATTGCCTAGTACAGGGCCCTTGCCCCTGTGATCGGTCCAAATATGTGTTAAGGTACAAAAAAAGATACAAAGGCTTGGTGGTGGACCTCTGCACTCTACCCAAGTTAAAAACTTATTGCCTTGTGATGCTTACCTTGGGCCAATCCTCTTGCCCACATCTAAATGCTCACACTTTTTCAATCTCCCACACTACACATTTCTTCTATCTATCAAGCTTCAAGCCTTCCCTTCCTACTTCCATGTTTTCCCTGGCTGTTACCAAATAAATCCTCCTTTCAGAGCTCAAATCTGGCCTATCTCCTTCGGAATTTAAAGCCCAACTCATCTTTCTCCCACTTATGCAATTCAACAAAATACTCATTCGATTTTTCATCCATTTCTTTTTGAGAAAGAACTTTCAGTACTTTGGCAATCTTTCTTAACAGGATCAAATCTTAAAACTCAATAAATAATTGGTAAGTTAGGTCCTACCGTACGCCCAAGCCCATTCCATATTTACAAGCAAACTATTCCTCAAAGTGTAGTGTTGTAGTGACACAGAATGCGTAGATTTTTAGGTATGAATAATTTTTTACTTGTTTAAGGCTGAATTCAAGATAAAAAAATCTCGGAGTTTTGGGTTTAATTAACCAATACATAATTATGGAGATGTTTAATTTTCTTTTGGTTTGTCTTAAACAGTCGGAGTATACTACCAAGTTCGTGACATTTTAAGTCTAACCTCAGCCTAGGACGGTAAAAAATACAAGATAATTTACCTTTTTCCTAACTGGCACTTGAAGTCGAAGACAGATGGACTCTTTCATGCTTAGGTTAAAGGTTGACGGAAGGGAAACTATTTACTTCTCAAAGTTTTCTTCTTAATTCTTTTCTCATGCATTTACAGTTAAGCTCATATGTTCCTTACTTCTACTTGGATTTCTTGTTAATTTTTAGATATCCTCTTCCCTTACTCCTTTCCCCCTCTCTTTTACTTTCTTCTCCCTTCTTCTTTCCTCTTTTATTTCTCCCCCTTCTCCTTTACTTGCTTCTCTCTGGCTCCCTTTTCTCCTCTCCTTTCTTTCTTCTCTTTCCTTCTTTTTCTTTTCTCTCTTCTTTCCTTTTTCTCTTCTTCTTTCTCCCTTACCCCTTCCTTCCTTTAATTTTCCTTAAGTCTCCCTTCTCCCCTTCCTCCTTTTCTTCTCCTTCTCTCTCCTTCTTTTTTTTCTCTCCCCTTCTTTTCTCTCCTCTCTTTTTTTTCCCTTCTCTCTTCCTCCCCCTTTTTTCCTTTCTTTTTCTCTCCTTCTCTGTTCTTTTCCTTTCTTCTTTTCTTTTCTCTTTTTTCTTTCTCTTTCCCCCCTTCTTCTTTTCCTCTCTTCCCCCTCTCTTCCCCTTTCTCCCCCTTCTTCCTTTCTTTCTCTCTCTTCCTTCCCTTCCCCTTCTCCCTTTCCTTCCCTTTCTCCTTCCCCTTTCTCTCTCTTTCCTCTTCCTCTCTTTTCTTTGTTTCCTTTTCCCCCTCTCCCTTCTTTCTTCTTTTTTCTTTCTCTCTCCCCCCTTCTCCTCTTTCCCCTTCCCTTTCCCCTATCCTTTTTCTTTCCTATTCTTTTTCTCCTTCCCCTTCTTTCCTCTCTTCTTTCTCTCTCTCTTTTCCTCCTTTTTTCCCCTCTTTTTACCTTTCCCCCTCTCCCTTCTTTTTTTTCTTCTTTCTCCTTCCTTTCTTATTTTTTCCTCTCTTCCTAACTTCTCTTCCTTTTTCTCTTTTCCCCTCTCTTGTTCTCCTTTTCCCCTCCTCTTTTCCCTTTTCCTCTTCCCCTTCCTTTCCTTCCCCCTTCCCTCCTTCCTCTTTCTACCTTTTATTTAGGATTTCCTTCAATATCTGGTTCCTTTCTATAATCTCGTCAACCTTGGTTAGCAGAACCTGGTTGCAACCCTGTAGCTTTAAACAAAAATTTGTTTTGGCGACAGCCATTGCCCCAATGCCTAATGAATACGAAAGCCCTAGCCTTGGCTATATTGCAGTCATCCCTGACTTGACTATTACACAGCACAAAAAATCCCGGGGTCTTTTACCAGTATAGGCAAAGTTAGCCCTTAATTAAAAGACTTTGAGAATTTTCCATTAAATTGTTGAAAGATTATTTTACTAAATATGAACCAAAGCTTATACAGTATCAAATAAGACAAGTGCATACCTGCTTATCTAGGGAGACATGTTTGGTTGGCAGTTCAAGTGTAAAAACAAGGGGGACCCCACCAGTCCTTTCCCCTTCCCTCCTCGACAAATACGGTTCTAGAACTTTTCTAATGTTTATTATTGTGCGCCCCTACTTACACACACACACACACACACAAACACCCACACACAACAATCATAGATAATAATCAACTTGGAGAGTTTTGAAAATCTGATCTCTTGCATTAAAAAGAAAAAACAGTTAGGTTCCTATATTTTACAAAAGATTAACAAAAGGATTTTATCATCAAATGGGGGATTGCACCATCATCACATCTGACTACTTCGATTAAAGGCACCCTGTCCACAATACTTGATGGTAATCAAATTAGGTTTTATAGATATTTTCAAGGTAAAGAGGAAGTGCGGAAAAGAATTTCTTTAAGATTAATGTAAAAGTCAAAAAGGTATTTAAATGACTTATCTTGGAGATTTTACCACCCCCTTTGGTTCAGCAGATACAGAGTTCCTTGACTGATGCCTTACCCAGAGCGGGAGGGACCTTCAGTTGGTCCCTGCAGTGGCCTTAAGCTTCATCACCATGAGCTCTTGGGACGAACTATTGACGACAGGCCTAAGTAAATTCTTACTTGCAGGTCTTGGGGGATCAGTTGCCATCTTTGAAAGGTAAAACAGTTCTATTAGCCCCTGGGTGGGTCCCTGGAGTTCTGTGATCCGAGGCGACAAGGAAACGCTTGACTCACATGATGCCGGCTTATTCTAATCAGAAATCATAAATGGCCAACTTCGTTAACATTGGTCCCAGCCAGGATACCAGTGCAGTACCCCTTGAGCCATGCATTTTCATTCACTTATTTCCTAATAATTTGAAAAATTCCCGGTAGGGGGTTTACTGGCCGACCAAATGCACTTCCTCTGTGCAGTTGCCACCTGTAGGCCATTACTCGAGGATCTTTGCGGGCGTCACTTTCGGCCCCTAGATGCAACCCCTTTCATATTCCTAACTACTCTGCCAGTACTCCGTTCTTGGGTCCTCTTTCTCTCTTCTTATTTTCCAGTGCAACTTTGCGACGGTCTTTCCTTCCTGTTACAAAACTTTCAAACTTTTTACCGTCAGTTTCAGTTACAAGTACTGAATGATCTCAAATAGGTCACAGCGATGTTTAGCAAAACCCAACTTTCTAATGTTCTGTTTCTAACATTGAAAAATAATTCATCTTTTAGAGATATAATAAATAAATACGGCCAGCGATAAACTTTTTAATAGATTACATGTACGGCCGTAATTTTTTTTGCTTATTTGTAACATTTATTTTCTTTTTTTATTACATTTTAATTTTTTTATCTATTCTTGTTTTCTTGATCATTATAAAGGATATACCCTTTATTCATGTGTCGCCCCAAGCCGTTTATAAACCTTGCTGAAGAAATTGCTTAAAGTAGCTAGTGACCTCTTCATTCATCCATGTTACGAACTAACTATATTAAAAGTGTATATATATATATATATAATTATATATTATTAATTTATATATATAATATATATATATATTATTATATATTATATATATATATATTAGGCCGCTTTTAACAAAAGAAAATTTCCCTCATCTTTCGCAATTTTCTATTATTGAAGTCAATGGTAAGTGTTCGCCGATATACTATCTTCTTAGTAAGATTTTCCAAATTAGTTGGTATTTTTTCTTCGGCCTTTGGCAAGCGTCTCTAGAAGTAAGGAAAAATCAAAAATTTACGGATTCAGCCTACCATTCAACTTTTCCATTTTTCTAGTCGATTTGGACCGTCTTTCTCCATCTTCGTGCGCCAGCGGATTGCCTGAATGATCAAAACATGACATCAACTGGGGTTTGCCTGAATTTCATATTTTGGCTCCGGTGTGGAACTTGATTCTATCGCTGGGCATCTTGGGCTTTGGCTGTTATGGGCAAGCTTTGGCACTCCGTAGGGACGTTGACTTAAGGCTTGGACAAGGCTGTGATTCCCGTCTCTGGCCGGACAGTCTTGCCTTCCTGTGTTGTTTGGCAGTCGTGTTCCAGGGGCGTTCTGTCACATTATGTCTCCTTTGGATTCTCTCAGATGTCCTGCGATTTCCTTGAAGAAGGAAGGATGAAGTCTGTGTTTCCTTTGAGTAAATAATGGAGGCTGCCCTCTTTGATTTATAGTACCAAACTTCTGCTATTTTGCAATCAGTCAGTCACCACAGTTTTGGGTCATCTAACGTTAATAACTCTATATTCTTATAATCTATATTAATATAATATCAATATATATAGATATATATATATATATTATAGTATATAATATATAATATTATATATATATTAATATATTTATATTATATATTTAATTATATATATTAATTATATTTAATAGATTTATATAATATTATATTAGGATAATATATAATTATTAATCATAATTACATATTATATTATTACATACATACATATATTAATATATATATATATATTAATATATATATAAATATTAAATATATATATATGTATAAAAATTGTATAATGTAAGTGTATATGTATTTATGTATATATCAACACACTATATTATTTGTGTATAAATGGATGTATGAGGATAATGTATGTGTGTGTGCCAACATTACCACTTTTTTCACATTGCAATTTGAGCCAATTTTCAACCAAACTTGGTATTACATATTACATTAAGCACCGAGGGGAAAGAATGCTGTGGGGGTAAAAGAACATCACTGGCACCAAAAGGTAGGCGTGGGGGTGTGGGGGAGAGTGGTGGGAAAGCGGGAATTGAAAATAAAAATAACTTGAAAACGACAGATAATTTAGTGTCTAAACCATAATTTTTTGAGGTTCGCTGAGTATGAAAAGCGACACTCTCCGATGCCATTCAAGTTCAGGTCCCCAATAGGAAAGGCAAGGAGGAGGGGAGGGCGGGGGTGAGGAGACAGGGTAAAAAATAAAATATGTTTGTGTCTGATCCATAAATCTTGAGATCGGTGAGATGAACAGGCAACCTCCTGGTTCCCCTCAAGTCCAAGTTCAGCCCCAATAGGAACATCAGTTTCTCCTTATTAGAGCGGCTGATATATCATCTCCCTAGTGGTTACGTTTAAGTCTTACCTTATTAGAGAAGCTGATATATCATCTCCTTTGCTGTTAAATATAAATCTTCACTCCTTTAAGAAGCTAATATATCACCTCCTTTGAAGGTTGTCTTCCCTTCTTGGGGAGAAGCTGGATATATCATCTCTTTTAGGGTTTAGACTAAGTGTTCTCAATGGCAGTTGGATTAGATTAAGCAGACTTTGTGCCAGCATGAGCCCTATCAGAGGCTATCCTAAATAATAATAATAAATTAAATAAGAATAAAACGTAAGTGTTCTCCTTTTATCTGGGCAACTGTTCTTAAGAAAAAAACTTGGTTTTATCTTCCCGATCCCGTGAAAGTTATTCATCTTTCCCTGTGTTTCATGCGTCTTTAAAAATATGACAGACTAAAAGCTTTCTTGGATATTTTGAAGAAGATATTCTGGACAAAGTTATTTGCTTCCAGGCAAATAGTGATGCAATTCTTATTTAATTTCATATGCATTATGAGAAATTTTCTTTTCATTTATTTATATCATAATAATTTGAGAATGAGGCTTTTTAAAGTTACTAAAAAAATCATGACACTTATTTCATTTCCCTTACAGATTCCTCGACTTCAACCGAGTGGTTACAGTGTTCATTTCGTCCAGATGTGCCCCAGCGTGAAGGCCCTGAATTACTTTGCTCCGGACTGGATGACGATCCAAGTCTATCGTACTCAAGGTTAGCAGGAGATGATACACCACATGGCACCAGGCTGCCTGAAGGTAACTACACATTAGACTCAGGGCTCCTTGACCGAGGGGACCGAGGTTCACTCACAGAATGCCAGTTGTGGTTCAGCAACTAGTATTTACAACTCACAACACCAATTCCTTCCTTATTTGAGAAGACAGGGCAACGCCAAAGGACTGTTACCATATTGTCGAGAGACTGGTGAGTATTTCCCGAGTTTTTACTCGCCAGCCCCAACCCCAATCTCTTCTTTCCACATTATTTTTTAGGATAATAAGTTTTTCTCTGCAAGACAAAATACTATTTTGTATGTTTTAATATATTAACAATTTCCTTTTGAAATCGCTGATATATATATATATATATATATATATATATATATATATATATATACTATACATATTATATGTATATATATATATATATATATATATATATTATATATATATAAAATATATTATATATATATATATATATATATATATATATATATATATATATATATATATGAATATATATATATATATATATATATATATTATATATATATATATATATATATATTATATATATTGACAATGAGCCGCATTAATCTTCAGTTAACTTAAATAGCTATGGAACACAATTAATCTTCAATGAAATCAATTAACAATGAAACAGCATTACTCTACACTACAATCGAATCATAATGAGAGTGGATAACCGTCGCATTAATTCCACATCAAATTCTATGAATAGTAAAACATGGCTAATCTCATTGGCCAAGATGATGGAGTATGGAACA
>NC_087214.1:14572746-14610961 GCF_015104395.2 Macrobrachium nipponense | reverse complement strand
TGCATATAGGATTTTCCTAGTATTTTACAGGCCAACAAGCTAATTAATTATTCAGGACTTTACTGCGACAATGATCCTCAAAAGCGCTCTGCAGGGGCGGTTAGTTCCGAGAAGTGGAAGGAACGTAACATCCAGCCTAAGAAGACGACCGCTTTGTTGTGGAGACTGGTCGATGATGTCACCGCCATTATAGTGGTGGATAATATCCCAGATAATCAAAGAAATTGTGCAAATCGTGATACAAGCATGAAATTTTGCACAAAGGCCCACTAAACTATATTAAACACTTTCAAACTCCTGGCAAAAAAAAAAAATCAATTTTTTTCAAAATGGCCATCCAATTTTTCAATCTGAAATATCGACTTCAAATTATCTGGTAACGCTCTTTTGAATAAAACTGGTGAATTAAATGCTGTACTTTCTTTCTAGAATGTCCAATAATCAATAATAAGTTAAGTCTCTAATAATTTTGTACTGCGCATGCGCAAAAAATAAGAATAAAAACAAATTTCACCGCTTAAACATGACTTTTTTGGTATTTCAACATGCGTTTGAAACAAAACACTTGTTCCTTTGTGTTTAGATTATTTTGCATTCTTAGATTTTCATTGAAGCATGGCGGAAAGAATGCGTCTATCTTCAGTCTCAACAGATAGTTGGGAAACTAATTGGTTTGAATGTTGTTTGTGTCAGGAAGGCAAAGATGACTCGTTAACATCCTCAGTTGATGGGTACAAAATGTTATTAAGATATGTCCCCAAATTTCACGAATTAAATAGTTTACATATTCCAATTGACCTTAGACGGCTAGACGACGGCAATGGTGTTGAGAAAACTCTAACAGACAATGATGCTAAGTATCATCCAAGCTGTCGAATCAGATTTACATCTTACAGAAAGGAAGACGAACAAAGTATTTTTTAACATTGCTATTGATCAAGCACATGAACAGAACAACGCTTTAATAAAGGGTAACGGTGGTGCAATTAGTTTAACGGAGGATCCTGCAGCTTTGAGACGCTGGATGGTAGCTGGTCCTGAAATAAGCAGACTAGTAGACGAGTTTGAAACCATTGCCAATTCACCCCACAGGTTGTCAGATATTAAACACCATGAGGATACAATGATCTCACAGAAGTCATTCTTTGGAGAAGTTCGAAGGCTTGTTAAGACCTTCATTGATTTTGGAAGTCCATTTCTAGAAGAATCCTCTGATCTTTACAAACTTAATTCAAAAGATATTGCGAGTTCAGAGGCTGCAACAATCGACCACTTAAAGGATATTGGGCTAAAGCAATACAACGAATTTCTACACAGAATTACAAATGAGGGGCAACCTGATTTCTACGATCCAGTCAAACAGAATATATTTCCTTTGTTCAGCCGCAAAACAAAGCCAAATAACACAGGACCTTCAAAACGAAAGATCGAAAATATGAAAAATTATTGTCATCTGTTTTCAAGGCTCTTGATACCGTCTCAGCATTTCGAGGAAGAGGTAAAAAATCAGCGTGGCAGACATGGGAGTTACTTCCAGATGCTTCCGTGGTATTTATTCTCCTTGGTACGTTACCAGATTTAATTTCAGAGTCTGACATAGAAATCCTTGAAGCTTTTGTATGCATAATGTACGACAGGGCAACAACACATTTGCAGTCAATGAAACTCGTTTTGAATTTTTGCGAGAAAACAAAGGTCTATCGATGCAATCCCTCCAACTAAGGATGCTTTAATACAGCACATCAAGAGGGCAGCATGCCAAGGTGGGCATGTTTGGAGTCAGTTTTGAATCGAAATCTAGAGCTGCCTAATCCTCAAATTTGGGGTTGGGCAAAAGACAAAGACAGTGAAACATGGAAACCCAAATGGAGATCGACCCCTTCCGTGGCTGCATCTTGTCAGTGGGTGCAAAAAATCAAACTGTGTTGGTAACTGCAAGTGCTATTGCTCTGGTCTTTCTTGTACAGGATTATGTTCTTATAACTGTCAGGATCGATAAACAGCAGTCTACTGTGGCTATTTTGTATCCTAACAAGGTAAATTGTGCTTGTTGTGGAATGGTTGCAGCCAGAATTTGCAATTCTCGTTAACGTTAAATAATAAAACAGCCTTTTTTTTTTTTACCATTTTGAAGCCATTTTGAAACCAGAAGTGGCTTTCATTGACCTTTGGGTTACTTGCTATCATGCCAAATCGTTGTACAAACGTATGAGTAGAGAAATTCTTGACCAATTTAAACGTTTTGTCGAGTTATATGATGATACTTGTCATGAGAACATTTGTGAACGATGCCATTTTGTAAAAAGGAGTGGCCATCTTGAAAAAAAAAATTTCCTTGGCCAAGACCCAAATATTTGCAAAGTACAGGTTAAACAATCAAGTGTGCCAAGTTTCATGCTTGTATCACAATTTGCACAATTCTACTCATAATATCCCACACTATTACAAGAGTCGGCTACGAAATGATGCAGGAAGTAGACAGAATTTCTCAAGAGTTGCCGATTATTTGCTTGTCTAAAATCTGAATAATTTTTTTTTTTTTACTTGACCTGTTTTTGCATTCTGCATATTATTTTATTGTGCTATTTTCAAACAAGCATGTTTAAGTAACCACTTGACTAAATTATCAATAAAATTTCATTTATTTTCACTTGACATTTTTCCATGAAAGTGACTGAAATAATGCTCTTTCGTTGCAAACAAAAATAGTTGGAAAAATGGCGGTGGACAAAAAGCTCTGCAGAATCGGCACACTGATATCACCCTAGTTTTGCCTTTGTTTATAAAATCCCTTTAATGCCTGCCACCACTTCAGTTACTTGTTATTTCATTCTCTATATTCTTGGTTTACCCAGACATGTGGCTGTCTAGCCTCTCGTGTATGGAGGAGAAGTGCATGAGCCAATCCTTCCGGTTTCCCATTGGCTGTTGCCACTGAGGAGTGTGCACACGTAGCTGCCTTCGCTGCTTAGCTAAAGCCTACCTATATAAAAATCATACCAATAGTCCAGTAAAACCCTAATAAAAAGACACTGCACACGATCTAAGCTAATTCCCTAATCCCCAGTCCCATACTAACCGTTACCAAAAATCAATTTACAACCGCATTAGCCGCTACGAAAGGGCCTAGTGAGTAACCCTCCACCGACTGAAACTGAACGTCTTTCAAACAGAAGGATGTGAACACTGATACGGACTTCCAGGTAGCTGCCTGCAAGATCACCGAAACTGAGAAATTCTTTAGAAAGGCCAACGAGGTAGCAATATCTCTAATACTGTGCGCTCTTGGTCGTGGCGCCGCATTCACTGACCTGGATGATGAGCTAACACTTGCCTGCAAAATTACCTCCCACAAGAAGCAGCTAATAGTGTTCTTGGAGATAGCTTTAGACGGATTCTTCAGCAATATGAATAATGTCCGGGGATGAGGCAAGAGTTTGGCCATACAGGACAAATATGTCTTCAAGGCACAACCTGAATACAGACACATTTCTTAACTCATCACCTCCCACAAAATTCTCTAGTGATGAGACTTGAAATGTTATTGGCAGCAGATTACATTCTAATTCTGATTTTGCGATGAATTCCAGCAGGTACGAAAGATAAATATCTTTACCTGCGAAAGAGACTCCTCTAGCTACTGCTTGAATTTCTCCTACTCTCCTTGCTGTGGCCAGTGAGACCAGAAACAATACTTTATTTGTTAACTCTCTTAACGAGAGACTCTCCAATGTTTCGAAACCCATGGAGCTCAGCAACTTCAGCACTGCCGCTAAATCCCACAATAGGGCCTGAAGCAGAAGTATTGGGCGCTTAATCCAAAATGATCTAAGGAGGTCATGTAAAATCCTGCTAGTTGACAGTTCCAGCAGGTGAAACCTAAAGGTGTTGCTCAACATGGATCGGTATCCCATTATTGTGGAATAGAACAACTTTCTTGATTCCCTGAGAAACAGGAGGATATCCGCAACTTTGGCAATGGTTGGGCGAGAAATGTTGGGCCCTTCTTTCCTACACCAATAGCGGTACATTGCCCATCTAGCTTGGTATCGTCTCCTGGTCGAACGTCTTAGGCAGAAAGAAAGCTGTCCAGCCACTGTCTTAGAGTCCCGTACTATGTGCTGCCCGTGGAGGTTCAGATGAAAGTGATGGAAGTGTTGTTGTCTGAGTAAATCTCTCCTTTCTGGAAGGATTACCGAGCTCCAAAAGCATTTCAATGAGATCCGGGAACCAAAGCCTCTGCGGCCAGCAGGGAGCTAAAGGTCATTTCCGTGTCTATGTTGTTTCTCAGCTTTACCAATACCTGTTGTATCATGCCAAAAGGGGGAAAAGCATATATCTGGAGTTGAACAAGGGTCCATTCTCCCCAGAGAACCTCCTGCAACCTGCTGAAAGCGTCCGCCAATACATTGAGCTTCCCTACAACGAACTGGGAAAGGAGAGACCCTATGGCTCTCGCACCAACGGAGAACTCTCTGTGCTACTAGATTCAGGGTTGGAGACCTTGTTATCCCCTCTTTCCTCAGGTACACCAATGCCATATTGTCCGAAAATAGTGCTACTGTTTTCCTTTTGACCAGTTCTGCAAACTGATTTAAAGCCATCTCTACCACTCTTAGTTCACAGAAATTTATTGATTCTTTCCGATCCGGATCCCTCCAAAGGCCCTTGGCCTGAGTTTCCTCTAAGTTTGCACCCCAACCTAAGTCCAAGGCATCTGTATAAAGATGAACGTCTAGTATCGGGAGGTCTAGACTTACGCTGGTGGTCAGGTGGTGCCCTTCTCACCACCACCGAAGATCCTCTAGGCAGAAATCATCTCGGATTATCACTGTGCTCTCTTCCCGAAAGTTCCAGCGATTCCTGAGATGCGCCGATGTGCCTGCAGAGAGCGCATCTGGAGACGAGACTGTGGAACTATATGGAGAGAGATGACATTCTCTCTAGTAAGCTCTGCCATTTGCTCACTGGTTGAGCTCTCTCCAACATAAAACTTTCCAGATGACTCAAGATCACCTGCACCCGTTCTTGAGTCGGGAAAGCCTTCAAAGGACGCGTCCGAATCCTTATGCTTAAGTACATCTTTTCTTGAGAGGGAGCTAGGGAATTCTTCTCCCAATAGATATGTATTCCTAAGTTCATGCAGAGATGTAGCAAAAAGTCCCCCTCCATTATAGCTTCCTCCTTTGACGATGCTTGAATGAGCCAATCATCAAGATACCTCCTCATCCAGAAGTCTCGACTGTGCATAATCACTGCTACAGGAGACATCACCCTCATAAACACCTGAGGTGCTGTGGTCAGTCTGAAGCAGAGGACTTTGAACTGGTAAGATCTGGATGGACCCGAGAAACAAAGGAACCTCCGAAACTCTCTTCGGACTGATCTCAGCACCGACTGGGAGGTTTGCATATGGAATTTGGTAGGAACCACTGACCAGTTGAGGGCCGACAGATCTATAATGGGTCTCCAAGACCCTCCCGACTTGGCTGTCACGAAAATCTGTCTGTAGAATCCCCGAGAGGGGGAGCTGGCTTTATCGCTCACTTCTCTAACAAAGACCAAATCTCTGAAGCCAGAACTATTCCCCTGATGGAAGATGGGGAATAGCTGGGAATGTGGATCGGGGAATCAGAAAGTGGAGGAACTGAAAGAAAAGGTATCCTGTACCCGTTCCTTAAAACCTCCACCGCCCAACTCTCCAGCCCCCACTCTCTCCAGGTGTCTGTGAAGTGGGACAGACACCCTCCTACCAGTGTTCACAAGGGTAACGTCTCCTATTTGCGAAAAACCTTCTTAGGTGCAGAAGGTTTAGAAGAGCCTGAGGAAGAGGCCTTCAAAGCAAAGCACACCTTCTTAGGAGACCTGGCAGGTAAACAGGAACTGGCGTGCTTACCTGGGGAAACCATACGGGAACCTTTAGGTGACCTAGATCCTTGAGCAGCTACTCTAATCATAGCCTGCTGTGACTCCACTGCTGATGTTGCCAACACGAAATTCACCATGCTTGAAATGTCCTCTTCTAAAAAAAAAACTGTCACAGAGTGCAAGAGATGCTCTCAACAGAACCTGCTGGCAAATGTCCGTAAGATGAGGTGGAAGGTGGCTCAAGGACAGGTCCCTTTTCTTGCCTATAAGAGTTGTACAACCTGCCGACATGTTGGCCTGGTACACCAATCCCATGGACTCTGACGTCACAAGATTATCAAACGTATCCAGATTCGAAGGTATGTATCCGTCTCTCTTCAGGAACCCCGTAAGTTCCGGCAGCATCCACATGGTATGAGATAAGGCCTCAGATTGATTCTGGAAGGTGTCCTCTACTGTAGATGCTTCTCGCAACGAAATGCCTACCTGCCTGGAAACTGACGGAACCCTGGACAGGAGAGCCTCTACCAATTTGGTCAGAGGAACTCTAATGCCAGCTGAAGGGTTATCCACTACCCCATACAAACTCTTCCTACCTAGAAGTAAAGAGATGTCCTGCCTAACCGAATCTACCACTGAGGTTAACTTGTTATCCACCACTCTCAGTGCTTGCTCCACCCGGCCAAACCAAGGGAACTTACATGATGAGTGAGAAACCGTAGGCTTAGTTGAATAAAGTTCTTCAAACATAGCCTGGTTGGGCTGGACCGGATCCTCCATAACCCTTGACTGCAGAAAAAACGAATGGATAAATTCTACCATACGTTTGTACTCGCTCTCTACAGCTGCGGAACTACCACCTCCACAGCAGGAACTTAGCCCTCTAATGTGGACTCTGTCTAAATCTACAGGACGTGCTGGAGCAGAAAACAAGACGGGTGCCCGCCAAAGATACCTAACCCCAAAGAAGGAGAAACTAAGGAATCTGTACTCTTATGTATGTTATCTACCGATCCCATCACTAGCCCCGAGCCAACCTCTAATGGTTGCACAACACAATCACCTACAAGAATGAGCATAACCCCTGAGTCTGTCACTCTGTTGACTAGTGGATGCATCAAACCCTCACCTCACATACCTGGGATCCACCCATCTGAGATGAGAGACCCTGCTTGCACCACTCCACCACTACTGAAAGACGATCACGCAACCGCGGAACCAGCCACACCTGGCCATGCTGAATCTATATCTTGCAGCTGCGACGACAACACACCTGAACCATGCACTCCCGGATGTACCGAAGCAACGCCTAAGTGCGGAGAAGCCACAACACCTACACCTGGCTTTACCATCGTACGGTTCAGACGGAAAGCCTCCGTAGCAGAAACCTTAAAGGAGGAAGAGGGTATTTGTCTCCAATAAACCCAACACCAAACCCAAACCAACACAGAGTTTCTGAGTGAGAGGAAGTGCCGCACTATGAGGGATTGCCGTGAAAGTCAGAGGGTGGAAAGGAAGCAGGAAGTGGGAAGCAGTCACACTTGGTCCCACCAAAGGAACTCCAACCGCAGAAGTTGGACAGGTAGACAAACTACCTGTCAACCTTGCACTAACAGCGGTGCACCAAGAAACTGTCCTGTCTACTGTGGCCAATGCAGCCATAGTCTGCAAATTAACCTCTGCACCGGAGGGAAGAGAAACTCCTGATGCCATTGGACCTGAGAAATTCGCATATGAACAGATCGCTTGCTTCAAATTTGCCGACTGAGATCTAGCTACCCCTGCTACTACGGAAGCCTCTACCTCAGCTTGCGTAACTCCGGACAACCGAGGAAGCGCTTGCCCCATGGAGAGGGTAACAACTGGGGGCAAACCCTCCAGGGAAGCCTGAGGACATTGTGAAGGGAACACTGAGGAATAACCAGAAAGGGATAAATGAGAGATAGTCTGAGAAAGGGGGTTTTGGAGGTACAGAATGAAAGGAAGAAACTGAGGCTGAAGAGGGCAAGAACAAAATGGAAGAAAGGGAAGAATAAGCAATCCTCTTGAGCGACAATAAGTAGATTGACTTACAACCCCCCCTGATGATCCTGAAGCATTTCATTAGCATGCTCTGGAAAATTCCTAAGGACATGGTCCATGATATCTGAAAACCAAGGTGAAAGCACTACCTACCTAACACTCTGTAACCCTGTGATAATCCAAGCAAGTCGGCGATGTACTCAGCGAGGTTAAATGACTCCTCCAAGGGAACTTCGCCCATCAAAGCCTCCGAAGTAACCTTCGAAGGAAGAGGAACCTTCAATGATGAAGGAGAATCATCCTTACCATCAAAAGATGAAACTGCCTCTACTACGGTATCTCCTACTGGTTTGGAGATCTTATGATGAGTCAAGTTAGAGAAAGGAAACAAAATTTCCGTAGGGAATCACACCAGAACTCGAAGGCAAAGACTTGAGCAACTTCTCTTTCTAACTACCTGACACCGGTTCCCTACTTGAATGCATCTCTCCTAATACTAAATCTTAGCACTTACGGTTTTTGGGGAAAGAGGAAAATCTGCTGCTGATACTGCCTGCTCTGCGCCAGGGGTCCCGGCAGATCCTACCCTCTGGGTTTGTGGTTCTCCATGAGCCCTGGCACCTGTTTGGGCTGGTTCTGGAACAGGCAGGGGAGCTGAAAGAGAACGATTAGAGTCAACATTCCTACTACTATCCTCATCTTCTTTAATCTTAGCCATGAAGCTTGCACAGATTTTTGTCATGCTCGACGATAACCTGTCCTCTAACTTTCTAAATAAACTATCCTCCAGATCTTCATATTCTAACTTTTTAGGTTCCATCACCTGCCTATGGTTGTTTTTAGACGTTAATGGCCTCCTATGCTTAAGGTACACATCCATCTGGTCTGATGACCAATTTTTACACTCGTCACATCTTTGTTTAAGATTGCATCGTACCTTCCTACAATTAATGCATAACGAATGTCTGTTATGTCTGAGGGTACTCATCCTTTTCTTGCAGGAGTTGCAGGACCGATGGGCTCCTACCTCACCACTGCCAGACTGCTCCGACATTGCGACTGACGAAGCGGGCTTTGAAGGGATGGGCAACAGCATTTCTTTTTGGGGCATGTCTATTTCCTGATCCGATCGAAAAAAGTCTTCAATCTTAGCAAAATCCAAAGGGTAATCCAAAATGTAATCAAGGTCATCAACAAAAGCAGAGTAATCAAAGCTGTGGGGTCGGGCAAAAAGACCAAAACAGTTCGCTTGCAGCAGGATACGTCCTGATCGACAGCCAAGGGTAGCGCAGGTAACTCAGTAGACAGTGTTTACTTGCAGCGCTGGTAGCTATGGCAGTTGAAATTTACCTAAACAATGAGTAAGTATGTGGAGACATCGTTCGGGCTGGTCAGTAACCAGGACTAATTCAGGTGTTCAGGTGGTGTATTGCAATATGAAAATATCCTCAGCCATACACTGCTCATCAACATCAACAATGACAAAAATAAACACCTGAGCCATACACTGCTCATCAACATCAACAATGACAAAATTAAACACTTGAGCCATACACTCACTCAACATAAAAAATAATTATGCACTTGCTAATCAACATAAACAATAAACATGGAAACAATCACAACAAACAGCACTAAACAATGAATCAGTAATAAAATAACCTGTAGCCTTCACACAAACATTTACAACACCCTCAGTCACCACTAGGATGAAACCTCCTCCGATGATTATGGCTTAACCATCCTTCATCCTTGAACCATAGACTACATTAAAGTAGCGATCACCAGCTACTTCAAGTAACAACTTCATACTGAAGGACATCAATCTCAACCTGAAGGACGATCTCCTCTTTGACCTACAGCGGCTAACAGGTAACCATCACCTGTTGCTGTCAAGATGTTATTCTGCTGCTGAGCTAACCTTAACTAACTCTGAAAAAGAGCGGGCAGCAAAAATCGCCTCATACCAGCAAAACAAAAGCATAGGATAGCAGGTAAAATAAACAAGCTACACAAGGCTTTCACAAAATTAAACCGAAATAATGCAATACCTTGCACCTCCCTACCCATAACTGCACACTTGCTCCCCCAAGACTGCCAGAAAACCTCTATCCATAACAGAACTGATCCTGTCATGGTCGCCAAAAATCACGTTCTCCAATTATAATATAATTAAGATAGAAGACAAAATAAATAACTTTTTACAAACTTTAAAAAGAGAAAATCATCGATGAAACATATCTAGATTTGTTCATAACTAGATCATCATATGGAGATCTATATGGGTTGCCCTAAATACATAAGCCTAATACTCCTATGAGGCCCATTTTGCATCTTACAATACACCTAATTATAAATTCACTAGATTTCTGGCATCCTTACTAGAACCACTAACAGTAAATAATTTTACTTTGAAAAACTTGTACCCTTTTGAAGACAAAGTGTTATCACAAGGCTTAGGTTTATTAATGGCTCGTTTTGATGCGGAATCTCCTTTCACCAATATCCCCACATAGGAAACTACTGACAAATTAAGTTACTTCCTGAACTCAATTCTATTTTTAACTATTTTAACCAGTCTCGTTTTAAAACACCTACTCCAAGAAGAGAATAATTTGTGAATCGAGTGTGGAAGACCCATTTCCAGATAATACAGTACTGATTGGGAACAATGTAGAGACCCCAGAAACCAATGAAAAAGTTGGCCAATGTTTACAAGAGGAGAAATTTGAGACTGAATGTAAGCGAGAGTACAATGTTTTCAATGTAAATGGAAAGCTAGAAAGTTATATATTATATATGTATATAGTATATAAGATTTCATGCGAGGAGTGACTGTGGATTTTTTTATGAAAAGTTTTCCAGCCATTATTTCTTAAGATGGGAGGGCTAGAGCAGCAGCAGCAAAGAGTGGGAATCCTTATGGTCTAGAAACTTCCATTTCCATGTAACAAATCTGGTTTTGCTGAAAATAACCACGCCCGCCCTCAGCCTGGTATCTTGACCTCGAAAAAAAGTGTATTTTAGCTTAACCAGAACACTAAATTGAAGTAGTTGATTCCTACAGGTGTTTGGGAGTAAATGTAAGGTGGACTGTGGGATGAGAGAGTGTACGCAGATGATTTGGAAGAGACTTGGAGGGTCAATGGAAGCCCTGGTGAGCATGTATGAAGGGCCTACAAACCAATTTCTTCTTTAAGTATGGATGGAAGAAAAAGGTTTGCAGCTAATGAGGTGAATTGCTTGGAACTGAAAGGGCGAGAAATGTGGAGATACACGGTATATGGAAATGGTGAAAATCTGAGCTAAGTGAAGTGATGGTTCACTGTGTCTTGTCAAAAGGTTGGGAGATGATGGGCTGGTGGCAAAAAGGTATGAGGGAGGGATACAAGTGGTGTGAAGGCAATATTACTAATGAAGGGCTCTAATATTTAGCAAGCGCTGTTGATGAGTTTCCATCATATGTACATGAAGCAGCTGATATTGTTTTCTGCACGGGAGCCTTGGCATCGATTTAGCAGTTAAAGAATGAATATGGAGTGATTGTTGCTATTGTTTTTTCTAGAACTAATCCCATTTTGGGAAATGTGTGTGTAGATGATATATGTTTCTGTTAACCTAGCAGTACCCAGAAACACTGTATCAAATTCACTGTCCTTGTCGTTTCATTCATATTCTATAAGAGATCTGGTTACTTTAAATTATCATGGCAAAAATTAAATTAAATGAGTTGCAAAATGGCAGTGGTGACCACATTTCTATATGCTGATCAAATCCTAACCTCATAAGTTCAGTACAGTTGTTACTCTTTGTTATTGCTTTGTTTTGAATATGAATTACAGTCGGCCATGGTAGCTCGTATTTAACATATTTTTCTAACTGAAGTCCAAGTTTCAAGGGGAAGGAAATGTAGTTTGCACTGCTTCGTGTTATACTAAATACCTAAATGGTTTGACCATCATGATTTTTTGTCTATTCGTTTCAGCATTTCACAGTGCCAGAGATCCTCTCAGATCCTCTTTACCAAAGTCCTGACAAAGGGAACCACCACTTGGCCTCCAGTCCTCCAGGTATGTGATCTAATGCCCTCTTTAGACTTCATACATTATGACAAAGACACAATTGTCTTTATTGGGTCGACTGACTGGCTTTGATTAAGGCTGCTTTATGCTAGTACAGGCCCTTGCCCTATGGCGGTCCATATCTGTGGTAAGGTACAAAAAGAACGCAAAGGCTTGGTGTAGACCTCTGCGCTTTACCCAAGTTTAAAACTTATTGCCTTGTGGTGTTTACCTGGCCATCTCTTCCCACATCTAAATGCTCACACTTTTCATCCTCACACTACACATTCTTCCTACTATCAAGCTTCAGCCTTCCCTTCCTACTCTCGTTTTCCCTGACTTCCCTAATAAATCCTCGTTTCAGAGTCAAATCTGTCATCTCCTTCGGATTGAGCCAACTCATCTTTCTCCACTTACGAATTCAAAATACTCATCATTTTCCATTAATTTCTTTTGAGAAAGACTTCAGTACTTTGGCAATGTTTTCTAACAGCTCAAATTCAAATATACGAGTATTAGTAGTTAGATCCTACAGTACCCAGTCCATTCATATTACAGCAAACTATTCCTCAAGTGTAGTGTGTAGTGACACAGAATGCGAGGATTTTTAGGATGACTAATTTTACTTGTAGGGCTGAATTCAGAATAAAATCTCGAGTTTGGTTTAATTAACAATGCATATTTAAAGATGTTAATTTTATTTTTGTGGTTTTAAGTATGAATATACTCTACGTTTATGACATTTAAGTCTAACCTCAACCTAGGACGGTAAAAATACAAGATGATACCTTTTCCTAACTGGCACTTGAGGTCGAAGACTGATGACTCTTCATGCTTAGGTTAAGGTTGACGAATGAAACTATTTACTTCTAAAGTTTTCTCTAATTCTTCTCAGCATTTACAGTAGCTCATATTCTGCTGGACTTGCGTTAATGTAAGTATCTTACTTCTACTTGGATTCTTGTTAATATAAGCACCTTACTTCTATCGTAGCAGAACTGGTTGCCTGTAGTACAAAAGTTTGTTTGCGACAGCATTCCATTACCTAATGGAATGCAGGCCCTAGACTTGGCTATATTGTAGTCATTCCTGACTTGAATATTACACAGCACAAAAATCCTGGCTTTACATTCATAGCAAGGGTGGCACTTAACTAAAGATTGAGAATTTTCATAAATTGTTGAAGATTATTACTAACATGACAGCTTATACAGTATCAAATAAGACAAGCACATACCAGCTACTAGGGAGAAATGTTGCATTTCAAGTGTAAAAAGGGGGGACCCACAATCATTTCCCTTTCTCTCCTCTACAAATGGGTCCATAACTTTCTAATTATTATATGCTCATCTACTTTCTAATTATTATATGCTCATCTACTTACACACACACACACACACACACACATAGTAGATATAATCAACTTGGAGAATAAAATCTCATCTCTTGATAAAAAGAAAAACAGTTAGGTTTCTTATTACATAGATTAACAAGGATTTTATCATCAATGGGGGATTGCCATCATCACATCTGACTCTTCGTTAAAGCCATCCTTTCCACAATACTTGATGGTATCAAATTAGTTCAAAATATTGCCTATGGAACGTTCTCTTTATAGATACTTAAAGTAAAGAGAATGGAAAATAATTTCTTTAAGACAATGTAAAAGTCAAAAGGCTATTTAATGACTTATCTTGCAGATTACCCACCTTCAGTTCAGCAGATGCAGAGTTCCTTGACTGATGGCTTACCCCAGAGGGAGGACCTTCAGTTGTCCTGCAGTGGCCTACCTCATCACCTGAGCTCTGGACGACATGACGACAGCCTAAGTAAATTCTACTTGCAGTCTGGGGATCGGTTGCCACTTGAAGGTAACAGCCTAATAGCCCCTGGGTCTCTGGAGTTCTGTGATCGAGCGACAGAAGCTTACTCACATGATGCCGGCTTTCTATCAGAATCAAATGGCAACTCGTTGACATGGTCACAGGATCCCAGTGAGTACTCCTTGAGCCATTCATTTTCATTCACCATTTCGTAATATTGAAAAATTCCCGTAGGGGTTTAGTGCCGTCAGTGCACCTCGTGCGATGCACTGTAGGCATTACTCGAGGATCTTTGCGGCGTCACTTCGGCCCCTAGCTGCAACCCCTTTCATTCCTACTACTCTACAGTACCTCCATTCTTGGTCTCTTTCTCTCTTCTTACTTTCCAACCTCATCTAACAAATTGTTCAAAGTGCAACTGCGAGGTCTTCCTCCTGTTACAACTTTCAAACTTTTTACTGTCAGTTTCAGTTACAGCACTGAATGCTCTCATAGGTCCCAGCGATTGGCCTTTAGCAAACCAATTTCTAATCCTATTCTAACATTGAAAATAATCATCTTTAGAGATATCATAGAAATAGGCCAGCGATAACTTTATATATACATGTACCATAATTTTTTTTGCTTATTTGTACATTAATTTCTTTTTTTATTACATTTCTTTTTATTTGCTTCTGTTTCTTGAACATATAAAGGATATACCTTTCTTCATGTGTCGCCAGCCGTTATAACCTGCTGAAGATTGCTTAAGTAGCTAATGACCTCTTCATTCATCCATGTTACGAACTAACTATATAAATGTGTGTGTATATATATCATATATAATATATATATATATATATAGATATATAGTATATATATATATATATATTATATATAATATATTTATAATATATGCGCTATTAAGACAAATTTCCTCTCTTTCGCAATTTCCATTGGAGTCAATGGCAAGTGTTCGCCGATATACTATCTTCTTAGTAAGATTTTCAATTAGTGTATATATCTATTTTCTCGCCTGGCAAGCGTCTCAGAAGTAAGGAAAAATCATTACGGATTCACTCCATTCACTTTCCATTTTTCTATTCGATGGACCGTTTCTCCACCTCGTCGCCAGTGGATGTCTGAATGTCAAAACATGACATCAATGGGTTGCTGAATTTCATTTTGGGCGGTGTGGACCTCATTCTATCGGCTGGGCATCTGGGCTGCTGTATGGGCACTTCTGGCGCTCCTCCGTAGGACGTGACTTAAGCTGGGCAAGGCTGAGATTCCCGTCTCTGGCCGAGATTGTTGCTTTCCTGCGTTGTTGGCAGTCGTGTCCAGGGGCGTTCTGTCACTCATATCTCCCTTTGGATTCTCTCAGATGTCCTGCGATTTCCTTGAAGAAGGAACGACGAAGTCTGTGTTCCTTTGCGTAAATAATGCAGGCTGCTTCTGATTTGTAGTCACAACTTCTGCTATTTGCAATCAGCGGAACCATGCTTCTCTATCCACATTGCCTCTGTTTTTTCTAATAATTCTTCAAGTGTCAGCTTACAGTTGTGGTAAATATATATCTATATCTATATTAATATATATATTAATATAATATATACATATGATATCTATATAGAGATTAGAAGAATTAGAGATATTAATATCAGATATATATATATATATATATTATATATTAGTATAGAATAGTACACAGATCTACAACTACATTATACATACATATAGAGGTAAAATACATATATATCCACATATATGCAAATATATAAATATAGTATATATCTATATTAATATATCAATATCAATATATATATACATATTATATATATATAGATATTAGATAGAATTATATATATATATATATATATATATATATATATATATATATATATAATATACACATATCTACAAACTACATATACAATACATATAGATGTAAAATATATATATACACAATATATTCACATATATAAATGTATATATATATATATATATATATTATATATATATTATATATATATCATATATATATATATATATATATATATAATACATATATATAATATATATTATATAATTACCATGTAAATATTTAATATGTACTATATACATATAATATATATCTATATATATATATATATATATATATATATATAGATATATATGTATATAAAACTGTATAATGTAGTGTATATGTATATATACATACACACACATATATGTGTATAAATGCATATATCAGAATATGTACGTGTGTGCCACATACACTTTTACATGCATTGAGCAATTTCAACCAAACTTGGCTTACATATTACATAGCACTGGGGAAAGAATGCTGGGGGGGGTAAGACATCACTGGCACCAAAGGTAGGGGTGTGGGGAGGGTGGTGGGAAAGGGGTGAAAATAAAAATAACTGACAACGACAGATATTAGTGTCTACTCCATAGTTTTTGAGGTCGCTGAGATGAAAAGCGACATTCCTGATGCCATTCAAATTCAGTCCCAATAGGAAGGAGAGGGGGAGGGTGGGGGTGAGGAGACGGGGTAAAAAATAAAATATGTTTGTGTCTAATCCATAGATCTTGAGATCGCTGGGATGAACAGACACTCTCCTGGTCCCCCTCACGTCCAAGTTCAGCCCAAATAGGAACATCAGTTTCACCTTATTAGAACGGCTGATATATCATCTCCCTAGGGGTTACGTTTAAGTCTTACCTTATTAGAGAAGCTGATGTATCATCTCCTTTCCTGTTAAGCATAAATGTTCACTCCTTTAAAAAGCTAATATATCACCTCCTTTGAAGGTTAATGTCTTCCCTTCTTGGAGAAGCTGATATATCATCTCTTTTAGGGTTTAGACTAAGTGTTCCCAATGACAGTTGGATTAGATTAAAAAGACTTTGTGCCAGCATGAGCTCCATCAGAGCCTTCAAAAAAAAAAAAACGTTAAGTGTTCTCATTTTATTTGGGCAGCAGTTCCCAAGAAAAAAAACTTGGTTTTGTCTTCCCGATCCGTGAAAGTCATTCATATTTCCCTGTGTTTCATGCGTCTTTGAAATATGACAGACAAAAAGCTTTCTTGGACATTTTGAAGAGATGCTGCAAACTTATGCTTCCGATCACAGATGATGCAATCTTATTAATTTGATATGCATTTTGAGAAATTTTTTTCTCCATTTATTCATATCGTAATAATTTGAGAATGTGGCTTTTTAAAGTTACTAAAAAAATCATGACACTTATTTCATTTCCCTTACAGATTCCTCGACTTCAACCGAGCGGTTACAGTGTTCATTTCGTCAAGATTTGCCCCAGTGTGAAGGTCCTGAATTACTTTGTTCCGGGCTGGATGAAGATCCAAGTCTATCGTACTCAAGGTTAGCAGGAGATGATACACCACATGGCACCAGGCTGCCTGAAGGTAACTACACATTAGACTCAGGGCTCCTTGACCGAGGGACCGAGGTTCACTCACAGAATGCCAGTTGTGGTTCAGCATCTAGTAATTACAACTCACAACACCAATTCCTTCCTTATTTGAGAGGACAGGGCAACGCCACAGGACTGTTACCATATTCTCGAGAGCCTGGTGAGTATTTCCCGAGTTTTTATTCGCCAATCTCTTCTTTCCACATTGTTTTTAGAATAAAAAGTTTTACTCTGAAAGGCAAAATACTATTTTGTATGTTTTGGCATATTAAGAATTGAAATGGTTGATATATAGTATATATATATATATATATCTATATATATATATATATATATATATATATATATATATATATATATATGTGTATATATTATATATATATATAATATATATTATATAATATTACATATATATATATGTATCTATATATTATATACTATATATATATATATATATATATATATATTATATATATATATATATATTATATATATATATATCTTAAAAAATCACCATAACGTGACTGGAATATCTTGAAGTAATAAAAGTCCACACTTATGTAAAATGGGTATCAAAAATACATAAAAGACGGGAGCTTTCGTTTACTTGATCAGTAGACCTCATCAGCCCTACTGATTTTTCCTTTTCAAAAAATATACAGAAAAGTTACTAAGGACAGGCAGGACTCTTGAACCATCTCCAAGGGAGATAACAACCAAAACAAACTATCTCAATCATGTTATTCCCTCGTTCAAATGTCTGGCCAAAAGACGAACTGGTTGAACTACCTCCTCTGTGTGTTCGGCTGTTCCCTCGTCCAAAACTTCTGCATCGGCACCTGCAATGGGGGTTCTTCCTTCCAATGCCTGGGCAGGAGAAAGAGACAACCTGGGCAGTAGGAGTGGTGCAAACAACGTCTGTACTAATATTTACAGTTTTAAGAACCAAATAATTTAACAATGCATCCTCTTGGGTAAATGATTTGTTAAAATCAAACACGTTTAAAATATTAATAAGAGCCCCTTCAACTACTCTGCGTCTACTTACGTTATTATCTTTGTAAATTACTCTCGCTCTCTCCCAGTCAATTACATGCCCTAACTCTAACGTGTGTCTGGCAACTGAAATATATTTCGATCCCATCCTATATGATCGCTTATGCTCCTCTAATCTTATACCTAATCCCCTGCCTGATTCCCCATAATAACACTTATTGCAACCTTTACACGCTACCACGTAAACCCCAACGTCATCTTTCCTTTCTTTTTCATGATTCCTAATCAACTTTGATTTTAACGAGGTATTATACCTAAAAGCTAAATCCAACCTATTTTCCCTATTCTGTTTTAATAAATGTTGCACCCTTTCCAAACTATGATGATAAGGAAGCAGAATACACTGACTACTTTTGAATTCATATTTCCTGGTCGGTGGATTATAAAAAAAATTTTCTAGCCTTGGTAAACGTTTGGTCAATAAAATATTTTGGGTATCCCAGTCTCGTGAAAACCTCTCTTATATGTTCCATTTCCTTGTCTATGTACTGTGGATCACAAATCCGAAGCCCTCTCGTTACCGTGTTGACGATTACATTAGACTTTATACGTTGGCTATGGTATGAATAAAAATTATTGTACATTTCAGCATTGGTGTCTTTTCTATATATACTAAATGTAAAGTTAAAAGTAACAGGGTTCATGGTGAACCAGAACGTCCAGAAATGGTAAATTATTGTCGACCTAACATTCAACTGAAAAGTTAATGGATGGCATCAAGTTATAAGCAAATTCTAAAAACGGTTAAACTGAATAACACTACTAAATCAGCTTCAAACCATTCCATGCACAAATTAGCCAACACTGGAGACAATGGTGACCCCATAGCTATTCCGAAGTTTTGTCGGTAACCCTGCCCTCTGAAACTAAATACAGTTGAGCTAACACAAAGCTTAATCAAATCAATCAAAATGTCAACAGGAATTTGTGGATTAAAGGTACCCTCCCTTTCTTTTTCTTTGAGTTTGTTTAAAACGAAATCTAATGGGACATTTGTAAATAATGCATAAACGTCTAAACTAATCATTTTACCCTGGCAATGGCCTATATTCCGTATTCTCTCAATAAAGTCTGATGAATGACGTAAATGAAAAGGGGAGAATTTACCCAAGAAATTACTCAGAAATGTAAACTTTGACTGAGGAGCACAACACGTTGACACTATGGTCTCAATGGTGTGCTTTAGGTATGCCAAAAAATATGGAAGGAACGAATTCTTATCAGAAGTAATTTAAAGTAAATTATCATGCAAATCTCTATCCATGACCTGGCTGCTGATAGCCTTAAGCTGCCTATTAAATTCTTCCTGTGTCTCACTAATCGAAGGAATCGATACAAGCTTCGTATATATATTTTCATCATCCAATAATCTAAAAATCTTCTTGTTGTAATCATTAATGTTCATAATAACAATTGCCCCACCCCTTATCTGCCTTCATAATTTTAACTTCTTTATTTCTACCCAACCTGCTAATCGCATCTCTGTGTCTGCGGATTAACACACTCTTCTGTGGTTCAATAGCACAGGCCTCCAAACATCCCTTTAAAAAATTAATTTGAGAATCTTGATTTTGATAATTGAACCTATTAATAATGCTTAGTCCTTCAACTAAAAAATTATCCCCAGAACCCATGCAAAAATTGAACCCTAAACAAAAGGATTCTTTTTCTTCAGTGGTTAAAACCAGTGAAGGTAGATTTGAAATGAGACCCTCCCTAAAAACCTTCGACCATGGTGAGTTTCTGCATAACCTGTCTAATTTATCCATTAAAATACGAAAATGCACCACTCCCCTACGGGAGGCTATCTCACCCATTCTCCGCTTGGTGCCTTCAAATACATCTGATTGAAGTAAACTCAGCTCAGCCTGCAACCGCCTTAGCTCGAAGTGACAATCTTCACACTCGGTTTGGCACTGCAGAATCTTATCCTTCAGAAACAAGCGCTGAAAATCCGAGAAAGCCTCTCCACTAAAAGAGGAGGCCACCACAGAGCCAAATGTCTTAGGCATCACCAACTCCTCTTCACATCCTTTCAGAAATTTAAGTTGATTCTTACACCTCAAAAAAGACGTCCACCTCCTGACTCTCCCCACCACACAATGTTAAATAAATGTATACACTTCACACTTCTCTCTTTTCAAAGGCAACTGTTTCTAAGTCATTTAAATATGTGCCATACCTTTTTGATGGGTCTTGTACCAGCAACTGATGTCCTCTGAACAGTCTTACTCCTTATCTCAAAAGAATGTGTGCTTTCACTTAAGTGTATCGAGCGGTTGGACCTATCATGCACGCACAAATGGATGCATGCATCCACCACACCCTAAGATCCCCGACACATTAATTTCTTCTTTTAATACGGCTCGGCCACCTATGTCCTTTGTGCACTCCTGTCGCACAAATTGTGACCAATAAGACGGCTAGTAAGACCACAATTGCTGGAATTGAGTAACGTTCATTGAAGAAACACTCATCCTCGTCACTACCCTCCAACGGCAGGACTGTAACAGTGTCCACTGTAGGTGGAATTCGAACCGCCTCATGGTTTCCATGTAAGTGTTCCATAAACACTTTCGTAGACGAGTTGTAGATGCAGGTTGGGTACATAAACCATCTCGAAACAACTCAGCACGCGCCATTATTCATCGTCTGAGACCCTCGTACGTGTATCCAACACCCCTCATCACGAAACTGTAGATTCGACGTTTTTTACTGAAGGAAACGTGGTCACCAACCCGTTGTAAAGGAAATATCCCGTGACTTCCATGCAAGTGCGACTCGCACCCGCCTCGTAGAAGATTGTAGACTCCAGATTTATCCCAGAACATATCCTGAGACGATATACCGACGACACCTCATCCGCTGCAAAGACAATCCATAACATCGCCACTTGTGTGAAGACTCGACTCGACCTCTGGTATTGTAGAACGAAGTCGTTTCCATCGTCACCATCACATGAAGTTGGGAATTCTCTAAGGTCATTGTGTGTCCATATTTAAAAAGTCTATATGATCATAGAATAACTAAAGTCTTGCTTTACAACATAAATCTGTCATTAATTATTATACTCAATCTCCTAGTCAAATATTAAAAATTCCTCACTAAACAAAATATAATCTTTACCCACTGAATCCTCACAAGTAATCCCATATCTGACAAACACACTATCAAAAGAGAACCCATAATATCTAACGGCAAAAACCCCTTTTACTGTTTATATAACTAACCTCCATGAAATATAATGCCAAACACCCCTTCTCTCCAACTCACATACCCTGACAAATTATATCTCCTGTCTAAAATAGAAATGCTATTTAAAACTTAACCCCAATTACAACAAATCTCGTAGGAAAAGGAAAAAAAATAATAGCAACAATAATAAGTGAACTTTCCCCATTACAAAATGTACACAAGAGAGGAAAAAACATATTTATAATACAACATTTTCCCCAATAAACGCAGTATGTATCGTTACGGAATTTGCTACCGCAACAATCTCATCGACCAGAAACGAACGGAAACACTCCCCTTACATAGTAAATCTCCGTGGAATGCCATAATCAGCTTCTCCGAAAATAGTGCAAATCTTCGAGTAATCAACTCCGAAAGGAAGAAGTCAGCAACCGGACTCATCACAGCATTATCAGCAAAAATCCACCTGTGAACACCTCACGTGCTTCGAACCGCACTACAGATTTGTCTAGTCAGACTTGCAACCTCAGAAACCATTATTCTCCAAATATTCTATACTAACACTATATATAACCACATTTCACAAACTTATCTCCAGGATATCACCAAAGGTGCCCAAAAAATTGTCCTTAAAAGCATAACTCCCCCATGATATTACCCCAAGTATGTAAAACCAAATTACCACCTATTCGGGATATACACCACAGTAAACCACAATTCAACAATTATATAACGCCAAAAATAACCACTGGTGAATATAAAAATTCAACACCTCCATAAAACCACAATGCAGTAGTGTCATCCGCCCCTAATAGCCACAACACCAAAAGGAACCAAATTACCACCCTCTTTGGCTCGTAAAACCACAGAAATTCAGCTCCAAATCCCATACACACAGGAATTATCACATGTTTATCATCGCATTTCTCAGCTAAAACAAAAATTTGCCATATTTTCAAACAACTTTCCACGTAAAATATTAACCCCTGAATCTTGCGCCATAATGCCGCAGTTTGTGCAAAATAAAATAAAAAAAGTAGAAGAAAATGAAAGAGAAATAAAAACGTTAAAACATTTCACCACCAAATTGCAAAAACCAGACAGTAAGAAAAGAAAAATAAATGCAATTGCGCAACAACATATTAATCATCACAACCAATTCTTTTCAATTTTGAGATATGTGTTAATTTCGACCAACCTGTTTTTTCCTCTAAGACTACAAATCTGTTTCCAATTTTTTCCTCAATGACTCTAAAAGGTCCTTCAAATTTCGGGCCTAATTTGTAGTTCAGCTTGTTCCTCACGTTGATTTTTAAAAATACCTTGTCTCCGACATTGATCTTGGGATCAGATGTTTTACTAATACTTTTCTTTACCATCTCTCTGATTGCGGATTCAAGGTTACGGCTGAGACAAGCATGTCTCTCTCTCGCTGTGGATATCAATGACTCGATTGTATCCTCCTTGTGATGAGGTATAGTTAGCAAATCAAATGTGCCTCGTGCTGGGCAACCAAACAAAGCTTCAAATGGAGACATTTTAATGGAATCACTAACCATAGTGTTAATTCTATGTCTTACAACATCAATGTATCTGTCCCAATTCTTATCATCACCACCTACAGTCTTCCTGAGAGCCTCGAGCTCTTTCCTGTTTGCTCGTTCGCACAACCCATTAGCCTCACGTCTGTATGGAATAATTATTACTTTCTGTATCCCCATGACTTCCGCTAAACATTCCAAAGTTTTGTTCACAAATTCTCTGCCATTGTCAGTCAATAGAACCTTGGGTGAGCCGTATCTACAAATGTCACCATTGAAAAAAGCCACAGCTACTTCTTCAGCTGTTTTATGCTTAAGTGGGAACAATTCTACTATCCTTGTAAGTTCATCTATTATCATAACAAGTACTTATTCGCATATCTAGACTCACAAAAATTTCCCAGGATATCCATATGTATTCTCTGAAAAGGTCTACTGGGTATAGGATATGATCCTCATTTGCATGAAGTTTTCCTTGCAGGTTTGCACGCGTTGCACACTGTACAATTTCTCACAAAATTTTCCACATCTTTCCCCATGTTTTTCCAAATGTGTTTAGCACGAACCTCATTATACGGTTTTTCTATCCCCAAGTGTGGTCTACCGAACCTGCAATGAACTATATCCAAAACCACTGGAATTAGGACTTTCGGAATTACGATCTGTGTCGTATCTCCCCTACTTTTACTGGTTCTCAATTTATATTTAATTTTCCTAACCCATAGATTACCTTCTAACTCCAAACCCCAAAAAGTTAACTTATGATGTTTCCTGACTAATTCCCCTCTAAGAAACGCTTTTGCATCTGCTAGAATCTTGTCTTCAAATTGCCTTTGCTCTATTAGAGATATATCCCATTGTATAGACTCGCTAGTGACTTGTGCAACTTTGAATCCTTCTGTGTCATGAAAACTTCTACTATGGGCATCTGCAACTACATTAAATTTGCCCTATATATATTTGAGCTTTGCATCAAAATCTCTGATACTTAGAAACCATCGAACTCTTTTAGGCGACAAATCGGGTTTATTAAAAAGATCTAATAATAGCTTGTGGTCTTTAAGGACTTCTATTTTATTCCCCATCAGTAACATTTTAAAATGAACCAAGCTCGACACTATTGCAAAGGCTTCTTTATCTATGGTAGCCATTGATCTCTTGTTGCTGCCCTTTGTCCTGAACTTCCTGCTATAAAAGGCTATGTGATGGAATTTCCCATCAAACTTTTGCATAAGGCAAGCACCTATACCCTCCTGGCTGGCTTCGGTCACTAATGTAAAAGGTTTGCTAAAATCTGGAAACTTCAAAACAGGAGGATTCACTAATGCGTCCTTAAGCTTTTGAAAACTCTCCAACTGGGGTTCCTTCCATTGAAATTGAACGTCTTCCCACAATACATCTGTTAGGGGAGCTGCTAAGATAGAGAACCCATTCACAAACCTCCTGATGAAACCAGCAATACCCAGGAAAGACTTAATCTCTTTCTTTGATCTCGGGGTGCAAAAATTCGCTATTGCTTTGACTTAATCATCATTTACTCCAACCCCTTCCTTAGATTTGACATGGCCTAGATATGTGATTTGCTTTTTCAAGAACAAACACTTAGCTAGCTTAATGTTCAACCCCGCTAATCTAAGCCTCCTAAGTACTTCTGTAAGCACTTCCAGGTGTTGCACGATCGTGTCTGTTGCGACCAATATATCATCCATATACACGAAAACATTTTTACCCGATAACCCGTGCAAAACTGTGTTCACCAACCTGGTAAAAGTCATCGGACTGCCCAATAAACCGAATGGCATTTGTGTAAATTCATAGTGTCCCTTAGGCACTGAAAAAGCCGTATATTCCTTGCTACTTTCACTAAGAGGGACCTGCAAAAAACCCTGTGCCAAATCAATTGAGCTATAAATATTATGTCCCCGGATTTCAACAAAAAGATCTGGTATGCACGCGACTGGATAGCAGTTAGGGATTGTCTTTTCATTTAAACGTCTAAAATCGACGCATACACGGACAGAACCGTCCTTCTTAGGCACCGCTAACAAGAGAAAGTTGTAAGGAGACACACTAGGTCTAATGATTCCTTCTTCCTCCCATCTATTGACCTCTTTCTCTACCTGTTCTCTGATTTTGAAAGTTATGCGGTATTCAGGAATATAAATAGGTTTTGTGCCACTCTCTAAATTTACCTTATGCTCTAACACATTAGTCAACCCCAATTTATCGCCTTGTAAGGCTACCGTATCCCCAAATTCTGCCAAGAGCTTGCTTATCGCTTCAACATGCTCACTATAATCCGCATTAGCTAAATGTTCTCTAAATATTCGTTTCCTTGATTGCATTTCTGCCTCTGAAAAGTCAGGTTTCCCCTCTACGATAGCCACTGAACCACTATCACAACTCCAATCTTGGAGATCCAATATATATGTATTCCTTTGGTATCTCCTAACTGTATCATTACAGTTTAGTAATTCTAACCATGTAATCCAGTTCTTGGATACACTGTTCACCGATGAGATGCTAATAACCCCTCTAAGCCTCTCGCTATTTTCAATAACACACACATCCGTAGGTTTTCTCACTTCCCTCAATTTGACTTTTACCTTAGTCTTTGAACCAGGCACTAACACAATATCCTCCGATAAAACACCTTTATATTTGTGGTTAATACCTTACCCTTTCCACCATCCCATAAACATTACCACCCTTAGTTCTCATTACATCCACCCCATTGTTAGTATCAGAAATAACATCAATATTAGTATCAGTATCACCACCTATATTATCAACACCAAAATTGTTACCACTGTGAACTCCAATAGAACCCCGCAATCATTTCCCATATCACCAGTGTGGGTTTTAATATTACCACTTCCCATAACCCCAGTATCATCACCATTAGCATCACCAAACACATCCCATTTTTCAATAATCTCCATGTCCTCAGTTCTAATCACGTCCTCATAAGGAAAACAAACACCAGGTATTCCGACTGTTATCCCATTAACACCCGCATGGATCGAAATCTTGTGTCTCCTACATGCATGATGACCCAGCAAAAGTCTGTTACCCAATGCAATTCCTTTCATTACCAAAAATGGTTCTATTAATACTCTGTCACCGAGAGTAAACTGTATTTGAACACAACCCAGGGTATTTAATGTATGGGCTTGCACATCACACACCGTCTCCGTTGAGGGTTTCAAAGGGTAATGGGAGACCATGAATTGATGCAAATTATGATCCATCAAGTTCATCTGGCGCCAGTATCTATAAATACTGGGTTATCAACGTCCTCCACTGTTGCATAAACTATAGGCCTGGACTCTGGGACGTCCCCCACGAGACCACAATGGCACGTACTAATCACCTGTACTCTTTTTGTTGATCGGCCTCCCAAAAATTTCGCCGATCCTTTGCCCTCTGGAATGACACCTGACTGGGAAGCCCTCACATTATAACTTCCAGAACTTTGAGGTGTAGGCCTCGCATCTTTCCGTATCCGAGACGGACAAGATTGCCAATAGTGATCCGCACTCTTACACATTCCACAATATTTAGCTCTACATATTTTCTTTGGGTGCCCTGGTTTATTACAATTGAAACAGCGCAACTGCTGTTGCCTTTGATCATTCGATCTTTTGTTATATTCAACTTTTGCACACAAATGGGGAGAAGAAAATTTTGTGTCTCTTTGCACCCTATTTCCCGGGCCTGTCCTATTAAAAAATGTACTATCTACAGTGGGACATTTAGACATATGTTTCTCAATTTGGGCATAAAGTAATAATTCGTCTGAAGTAGGTTCAATCTTTTCATCAAAACTATCCACAATTTCATCTGGTACTGCATGCAAGAGCATCGAAAGATGGATCTGTTTATGTAAATTGTCAAGTGAGACACTACCTCCTGTAACCCATTTAAATGTTTTCAATTTCCCTACCCATTCTGCCACTGAGTCAAAAAGTTTTGAACTATGTTCTGCAAGGCTATTTGTGCCTTTCTGTATCTTATATAGACCCCTGAGGACCCTCACCATATCCCAGTGTTCCTTTGAGCCATAAACTGCTTTCAAAAATGCTTGCAAATCAGTCCGGGTACGACATTTTGCAAATTGGTAACTCCGGCAACGATGGGAGAGATCACCCAAATTGAAATCTAACAAAGCTTTCGCCTCTCTATATGCCTCTATATCATCCGTTATGTTTTTTTGCACTTAGATAATTATTCACACCTTCAATAAAGATTTGCACTAGTTGCGAAAGCACCCCATCTACAATTCCCCTAAATGGGCTCACACCCGCACTAACGTTCGTGACGTGATGAAGCAGAGTTGTAGTACCCTTTGTGTCCGCCATTTTCCTCTTTTTATGGAAGCTTTTGTGTTTTATGAGATTTCCCGACCTCAATAACATTAATGTATTTATATACACACAAAACCCAATCCAGAAAAATTAATGCAAACTTCCCCCAATAAAAGAAAAAAAAATGCACCACGCCCAGTAAATTTTCTCACAATCAGCTGTTTGCAGAACAAGGTCACACAAAAATAACACAAAAAAAACAGGGAGGAGATAAAAAAAATGCAAAAGCGCTTCACTCAGCGAACCAGCCCACTCTCTCCCACTTCCAAGCACCTAGCAACGAATCTCTCTCTCTCCCTCACACTCACTCACTCAGATTCTCGCCTCTCTTTCTCTCTCCAAGGCGTAACTCACAGTAACCAAGGTGTAACTCACAGTAACCAAAAAAACCTCACTCATGTTATTACAAAATCTCTCCAATGTCCATCTAATCTTGAGAGACATCAAAATAAAAATACACTTTGAGCAAATTCATCACCAATGAAAAGAGAAAAAAGGGGAAAAAAAGAAACAATAAAATTACACTCACATCTTCATATGACTGGAACCCAAACTTGTATACACATCGCACATATGCGTAACCTATTCACCACACCCATTAAACAATTTATATGTCAAAAATTAAACTTTTCCCCCATAACTTCAGGACACTAGTTTTCACGAATCCCTAACCGGCTAAACTATGAGGTGCGGAGAGAGAGACTCAACTCTTCAAACACCAAACCATTGAATCAGCAATGAAAAACCATGAGTTGCCTGTGACATAATTATAATCCTTTCCTACCAAAAAATATATGTCTAACTAGCCACCAGTTTCTTCGTTAGCATACCTACAGCCTATAAAATGTATAAAAAGCTTTTTAAACGCTGCCACCAAAATCTTTTACCCCCACCCCCCTATCAAAACTACAGAAGTGACAACTCTTACCTGTCAGATGCGGCCGGCTTCTCTCTGCAAGCATTGTC
This sequence comes from Macrobrachium nipponense, assembly GCF_015104395.2. NCBI lineage: Eukaryota > Metazoa > Arthropoda > Malacostraca > Decapoda > Palaemonidae > Macrobrachium > Macrobrachium nipponense. The sequence goes on along the minus strand of NC_087214.1, from coordinate 14,582,641 downwards.
AAACTAGGCTAATGAGTTCACATAAATACAAAAATATGCTATTTATTTCCCAAACCAGATGAACATAAAATGGAACAAAGTGATTAAAAAGTCATATTTAAAAAACTAAGTCTGACCCACAAAGAACTGTAAATTATCATTCCACTCTCCTGAATTAGTGTAAGTACTTACCCCAAAAATCTCAAATTATCAACCTCTACATTTCGATAGTCAAACTGAGAGAATCCCATCTCTAGCATAATGACACGGGACCCATCTGAAACAAAGAGACATATCCATTATATTCCCCACTGCACAATGTTAAATAATTGTATACACTTCACACTTCTCTCTTTTCAAAGGCAACTGTTTCTAAGTCTTTTAAATATGTGTCATACCTTTTTATTGGGTCTTGTACCAGCACCTGATATCCTCTGAACAGTCTTCCTCCTTATCTCAAAAGAATGTGTGCTTTCACTTAAGTGTCTCGAGCGGTTGGACCTATCATGCACGCACAAACGGATGCATGCATCCACCACACCCTAAGATCCCCACAGCAACAGATTGAGCGAGCATTGGCTGCACATAGCATACTCATCAAATTCCTTCGTTTCCAAGAAGGCTATCTCTAGGTGCTCTCTGTCTCCAAGCCAGAAAAGCTGATACCATGTAATTCACTGACACATTAATTTCTTCTTTTAATATATATATATATATATATATATATATATATATATATATATATATATATATATATATATATATTGACAATGAGCCGCATTAATCTCCAGTTAACTTAAATACCTATGGAACAGCATTAATCTTCAATGAAATCAGTTAACAATGAAACAGCATTTCTCTACACTAGAATTAAATCATAGTGAGAGTGATAACCGTTGGCATTAATTCCACAGCAAATTCACTGAATAATAAAACATGGCTAATCTCCATTAGCCAAGATCATGGAGTATGGAACATTGCCAGTCTTTGGTAGAAACTGTTTGGGAATGTTTTACTCCCCAAAGCATCATTCTTCCTCCAAGTGCAAGAGGAGACAAAGACCTTGAAAGAACTAGATATATGGAGAGAAAGAGGCATGGCAAGGGAATGGAATATATAACTAAGCCTGAGTCCAAGCACTGAAACCTATGAGGCCATTCAGAACTGGAAAGGAAATAGAGAGTAGGTAGGTAGGGTTGAAAGGTGTAACAGGAGGAACACCTCGCAGTTGCACTATGAAATGATTAAGACAACATGAGTGGTGGTACATATAAAAGGAATAAGAGAAAAAGGTGTGGGGACAGATGGTCTGAAAGCATTAGGTTTGTGCGTGTAAGGGAGCTAGACGAGCTGCAGGTGAGCAGCCTTATCTGCATGTGAAGCTAAGATTCCAGAAGATTTCCACAGACTTTTAATCCCTGATTTGCAAAATGCTCGTATGAACATGATACCTTTCACTCAACATTTTTCGTCTTGTACTCTTCAGGGATGCGTAGTGGTGGCCACAACGAGGTACTAAAACCACTTCCGATCATGTGCGGAGAATTCGGCGAGAGTGCCAGCGCAGGCTATGCTCCAGGCTATGCTCCAGAGGAGGAGATCCTGAGGGGAGATCTGGATGGAGCATCAGCGGAGTCAGTCTTTGGTATGAATACACACATCAACCGTATAGAGTAGCCTCTGCTAAAAAAATAATAATTATATAGACTATACATAATGATAGTGAAAGAAGGGAAAGAATAACAATGTAAAATAATAATAATACTATAGAGAGAGAAATCACAAAGTATGATAGCAATAGATGAGTCCCACTAAGACCTTGCGTAGCAGTCAAGATTAGCCTAAGAAACGGCTCCGTGCTTGTTCAATTTGTCTCTGGTTGTGCTTGCATATTTTCTCTATGATAACTTATGCTCTTGATAGCTCCCTTCCTGATTTCCAATAAGGACTCACAAGGAAATCCTGGTTCCAACTTAGGTCCAGTCCACATGGGCAAGCTCTGCTCGACGAACTTTGCTCGAGGTGATATCAGAAGCGCAGATACAGCTGGAAAAGTTCTGAGTTTTCCCGCTTCTGACGTCACATCGAACACACTCGACCGTGAGGACGGGGCTTAAAGGCTCAATCCACAAACAGTTACGTGCTGACTGCATAGCTAGACCCGAGTTAGTGTTAGTAATATATATAAATATATATATATATATATATATATATATATATATATATATATATATATATATATATATATATATATATATAGAAGAATCATAGGGGTAGCAGACCCGCCCAACATCCAGGTTGAAGAGGTAAAGGCATGTCTTTCACAAGTATCGTTTATCTTACTAACGTTTCACATCACATGATGCATCCTCAAGGCTGGAAATTATATATTATGAATACTAAAACATCACTCACTCATATAAAAAATTAAAAAAAAGCACAACAAATATTTGACATTTACAAATACAAATTAAAACGAGAACTCGAAAGGAACACCTACCAAGGTAAGAGTTAAAAAGTGACTAAAATGGCTGAGAGAAAATTAACATAAGAAGATGACTAAACAAAGCGTGGAGAGTAAACAAACAGGCAGTTATGCTAAAAACAGTTACGTTGTTTATAAATATACCTGTCCCAAATGTAGTCTGGGAACTTACGTTGGATGTACGAGGAGGCTTCTCAGGGTCCGTTTCTGCTCCCATCAAGGTGTCAGCTTTAGGACAGGATGCAGATTGTCCAATCCCGAATTATCTAATATTTGGAATCACTCTCAGATTTGTGGTGCCCGCTTGGACATCAATAATTTTAAGATTATTGGATCAGCAAGTAGAGACGACGAGTTGATAGTGCTTGAGTCCCTTCTTATAAAGACCAATGTACCAACACTAAACACTTAATCGTCATCCATACAACTGTTTTTAGCATAACTGCCTGTTTGTTTACTCTCCACGTTCTGTTTAGTCATCCTCTTATGTTAATTTTCTCTCAGCCTTTTTAGTCACTTTTTAACTCTTACCTTGGTAGGTGTTCCTTTCGAGTTCTCGTTTTAATTTGTATTTGTAAATGTCAAATATTTTTTGTGCTTTTTTTAGATTTTTTATATGAGTGATTGATGTTTTAGTATTCATAATATATAATTTCCAGCCTTGAGGATGCATCATGTGATGTGAAACGTTGGTGTAATAAACGATACTTGTGAAAGACATGCATTTACCTCTTCAACCTGGATATATATGGATATATATATATATATATATATATATATATATATATATATATATATATAAATGTACATGCATCACTACTCCGTGTCCAATTTAATTTACCTATTTATTTTCATGCTCATTTTATTATTGCTTCTTAGCAGTCACTGATTTCTTTCTCTCACAAGACTCTGGTTTGAAATGCTCCGCATCATAACGATTGAGTTACTTTTAAAACAAGACGGTAACTGTTCTCGTTCTTCCCTTTCTCTCCTTTGCTTCCTCATGGGTTGTTCAATTCCCATTCTTATTTCAGCTTCCTCTATTTCCTCCATGGCCCATTTATTACGAAAGCAGAAACAGATTATATACTAGGCACCTAAATACCTCTCACGGTCTTCTTCCCGTTCTTTAATGCCAGACGTGGAAAGAGACCGTTTTTATTTGTTTGTGCGAAATTCTTCGCTCCATGAATTGCATTTTATGTTGCTCTTTCCTCACGTCTGCCATCGCTTTTCGGCCTCGCTCCTCCACTGGGCATCTGACGGAACAGAAGGAACAGATGACAGCACTGGGCAAGGAGGCAGCGGCTGCACGGAGCTGTCACTCACACATCGTCATCCGTTACAAAGGATGAGGACGCCAACCAGTAGCAGAGGTAAGGAATCATCCACTTTCACAGCAAGTTTCGGACAATTCTATTTAATTCTCCCCAAATACACTAAAACGTTGCTTTTTTTTCATCTTTTGCTTTCAGTTTTCCCTTAAGAATATTCACCTTTTAATTTTTTTAAGATTTTCCCAAATTCCCTGACTTGTAAATCTTTTTTTTTAATAGAATAAAGTTATTGTAACACTATAATAATAAAGATTATCACCGATGGTAAAAGTTATACTAATGATAAGTGCTGTCAGGACAAAACTTTAGTGTTCTTATATTATGATTACCAAAATATCCGTACCATCAAAAAGGATGGTAAAAGAGAGAGAGAGAGAGAGAGAGAGAGAGAGAGAGAGAGAAGGCATGGCGCATCAGAGGCTATAACACACTCTTTGACTGAAGAGGAGCACCCACATCAAAATCTCACTTCTAACACAACCTCTCCCGACCTGACGACAACAGACCGCGGCCCCAAGAGCTGGGAGTTTCTGATGAATCTTTTGGCTGACAGCAGATACAACCCTTCTCTCATCAAGTGGGATGACGAGCAGCGCTTCATATTCCGTCTGGTGAAGCCTTGCGAGGTCGCCGAGATGTGGGCCTCCAGGAAGGCTCAGAACAATGGCATCGACAAAAACAACTTCGCTCGTAATCTCAGGTAAGCGAAGGCAGTATGGAGTCTGCGTCTGTTACGACCAGGAGAATTTTGGTAGAAAATGATTAAATGAAAGACAACCCCCACCTCTACGCAGCACTGACTCTGGTATGATCCCTCTGCAGCTCACTTCCGCTGAAGCAGCCAATTCCTGTAGCCTACTTACCCAATGGGCACAACTGCAGCCCATTTAAGCTTCCTCCCCGACTGCAACACCTGGACGTTGAGGGACTTCTACCATTCCATCTCTTTGGTGCTATCTCGGTCTCCCTCCCATTCCACCTAGTCGTCATCATCTCGCCTCAATCCCTAATCAGGATCGGTGCTTGTAACGACCCTTCTCCAGGAGCTTCTAATACTCACTGAACGGCTTATTTCATAATTCGTTTTGGCAGATGTTTTAAGAACATAAAAATTAAGTTTCCTTTCAATCAACAGCTGTTAGTCTATTCTCTCCAGGTGCGTGAACCACTTTATAATTTTACATATGGTAATCTTTTTCATGACTTTGTATCTTCCCATTTCAACTTTAAAGTTACTCTTACCATGAACAGTTCATCCCCGTTTCCATGTCCTTTCTCCTACCATTTACATTCAGCCCCCTCGCGACTTTTCCTTCTAAAAGGGGTGGCTGTTTAGTCATTTCATTTATCCCAGTGTTTTCTTCAGATACCTCACAGCTTTTCAAGATCTTTGCAGAGATCTTTCCTTTGGTTTCCCGTTCTTTTAATCACTTTGCCATCGTCCGTTATATATTCACCTAAATACCAATAAACTTTAATCATTTCCATTCTTATATACATAAAATAGTGCAATGACTAGCATTCCTTACGTGCTATCACCTTTTGTAGATATTTTCAGATCCAGTCACCATTGTTTCTAACTCCTCTTCACTATAACCGGCTAAAACTATATCATTCGCAAGTTCCAGTCTCTCCACACACCCTTCAGTGCCTTTGTCTTACCCCACAAACTTCTCTGATCATACCATAATAAAGATATTCAGCAGCCGTGGCGACTTAGCAAACCCTCCTGCCTCACAACCATTTTTACTTCACATCAATCAGTCTTCATCTGCATATTCCTTATAAAGTTTGTTTTCATCAGTTCAGTCATCAGCTGTCATTAGGCTCATGTGGCCATATACAGATTTTCTTTATCATCCATTTCTCACACAAGTTGTTCTACCAAAGGCATGATTTCCACACTTCCTCCACCTCAGACCAGGCGATTATTCCATAGCAGTGATTTTTATTGCTATATATTTTGATTTTTCAGCACGAATCTTCAAGACACCTTCTATGAATGAAGTAGTCCCATCCCATTCTACTGTATTTCCATCCTGAATCTCTTTACGGTTGCAAGAGTAATTGCTTCAAATTTACGTCCATTTATCCTATCATTCAGATCAGCCTCACTTTACCTTTTACTTTCTCAACAGCCTTCCAAATACTCACTCCATGGACAAAGGAAGGCATTAGCTCTGATTCACTCAGCATCTCCCCATTTGCACAATGTGTTCAGCAATTCATTCACTCACTAACTTTCTCTTCTATCGAGGAAGTCATTTAGTGGTAAATTTCCAAAACATCTCACCATTTTCAGTCAATTTGCTTCAATGAACTTTAAAATCCTCCTTCACAACTCTGATTACTCACTCGACTTCATAACTTCCCTTTACGCTCACCGAACCTCTTAAAAGGCAAGGATACACAATTTCCAATATGGCGTGCCAAGTCGTATAATACTCCATTGCCTGGTTTAAGAGCACTTGCTCCACTGTATGTTTTATCCCATAAGCATGCCTAGAGTTTTTTCTGTCGTAAGGTACCCTTGAATTGAACACATCAAACCAGGAGTGAGCAAGCTCTATAAAGTCCCTTGCACTTTGCCTGAACATACTCTTCAAAAGTCCCTGACTTCCATAAAATCTGAAGCGTAAGATGTTTTTCCGAAAGAAGCTGCACTGCTTTACTCGCATTCATACGTTGCGCACCTGTTACGTAAATGTGTTACATTTATGCTGCAGGTCTCTTATATGCACTTCCTTCAGAATATTGACTGCATATGCGATGAGTAGTAGGGATAAAGTTGTTTTTTCTCTTACAACGATGAACCCATTTCCGTCTTGTTTCCTCATCACGAGGGAATCGGAAAAAGGATACCTCCTTTTTTCTATTTGAGTAACAATCAAACACGGCGCAGCTGTTTGGCATTATTTAAATAATAATTTAGATGATATAAAAAATAAAAACTATGGTTGTATTCGAAGAATGCAAAACTAAAACTAAATCACTGCAGAGATGACTGAAGTGACCTGTGACCTAGATTCTGAAAGAAACGGTCGCTGAGTGACTTCTCGCCCTCACCTGTCCTCCAGGAGGTACGGTTCTTGGCGGGGGGGGGGGGGGGTGGGGGGGGGGATGGGGGATAAGCCGCAACCCCCCACAAATTACTCTACCTGACCCATTCGATATACCTTTTATCTCTCTCTCTCTCTCCTCTCTCTCTCTCTCGCTCTCTCTCTCTCTCTCTCTATATATATATATATATATATATATATATATATATATATATATACTATAATACATCACATATATATATATATATATATATATATATATATATATATATATATCATATATATATCTGTATATCTGATATATCTACATATCTGTATATATATATATATATATATATATATATATATATCTATATATATATATATATATATATATATATATATCTATATATATATATATATCTATATATATATATATATATATTATATATATATATATATATATGTGTGTTATATATGCTCACACACACACACACACATATATATATATATATATATATATATATATATATATATATATATAATATATATATATATATATATATATATATATATTATATATTGTATATATATACATATATATATATATATATATATATATATATATAGTGATAATAGGAAATTTAAAAGCACTATATTACGTTTGCCATAAATGCCAGGCTTCAGTCATATAATCCACTTAATTCCTAAATTGAACTGTTGCATTTTCCTATCCTAATGCAACGGGTAGAACTTTTAATAAGTAACAACCCTATATATGGCAACGGGATGGTGTAATCAATTTTATATTGTACAATCAGCAAAATTGTTGAAAAACGGATAGCTGAACATAAGTACAATATTGTTACGGATCTGAGAGATAATGGATGTTTTTATCCAATTCGATGGTCTACAGCAAAAATATTATTTACTCAATCACTTATTTAGCCTGATTAGATTATTAACCTTTTCTGTTAGAGGAATTGTGCTCTAGAAAAGTGATACTTTATCTTGTGTTGTGAAAGTCTTGACGTCAAAAGTAAACATATGTCTAGTACATATTTTCCTTAAACCGAATACTCAAAGTTCCCCAGAAAGGGGCCGACGGAGGTCGCTTCGTTTCCATTGATATATATATATATATATATATATATATATATATATATATATATATATATATATATATATATATATATATATATATATATATATTGTAACGTACATACAAGAGATGCACGTCGAGCCCACAGGTTTAATAAATCTAACTAAAATTAGTACAATATTTTTCTCACTTCTAATCAAAAATAAGACCACACAAGACAGCGTACAGAAGCCACAGTTGCCCACTCCTTTCCTCATTAACAATTAGACACGGCAGATTTGCCTACTTCGCTCCTCCCACCCAAAACCTCTGCCTAAAGGACACCCCCCCCCCCACCCCCAATGTCCTCTTTTTCCACACCTGGTGCTGTCGTCCAAATTTCATCCTCCAGACAAAAGAATACACTCAAAAGAAGGCAGCGCCTAGATGCGAAAAACACGAGAAAAAAGAGAGAAAGAGGGAGAGAGCAGAGAAGTCTCTCTCCGATCGCCATCCACCTAGCAGACGTAGTTCTGAACAGACAGGTCACAGAGACCTCCTTATCACTATCTGGGGGTCGAGACGATTCTCCCCCCTAAGCTCCTTTCCCCCGTGTCGGGTGCTCTACTTAAGACGAGATTTTTCACAAGCCAGGTACTTTTGGATTGGAAATTTGCTCGATGCACCATTCTTTTACTTCCTTAATTACTGTCTGCTCTTATATATATATATATATATATATATATATATATATATATATATATATATATATATATATATATATATAACTCAAATCCCCCCTTGCATCTACTTCAGAGAAGAAGTGAAATGAGGAAATACTTGTGACTTGTAACTAGAAGTGTTCCTTTATATTGCTAACTCATAAGTGTTAAGTGACTTACATTCTCTGCCTTACGCAGAATCCCAATTATATTAATCGTGTTTTAAGATCGAAAATTACAGTGCATCCTTAATTTGCAGAATTAGGAGACACAAGAAGTTGGGTACCACCTCTCACGCGTTCCAGGTGCCAGAGTGTCAATCACCTATCCCAAATCTCAAAGTATCAAGAATGAAGGGCTGCTGATAAAAAATTTTTTTGTATGATTTGCCATAACTGTATAAGTCTCATTTCTGTAAACGTCGGGTTCTTCATAAAAGGGATTTATATTTTACTGGGGTTTCACAGTGGCACTGTATAATTACTTTGATTTCCATAATGATAATGTTAGTTAAGTGAAACTTTGCATTTTTCCCTTAAATTCATCAGTTTTAATACCTTTTTCCCTTTTTCTCTTTATTACCTGCGTGGCACCAATTCTTGTTAGATGTCAGTTAAAAAAAATGTTAAAATAAATGATAAACTTCACACAGCCATTCACGTAATAATATATATACCGGGTGTTTTGAAATTAGAGCCCCCTTCACTGAACAAATGGAAAGTTATGAAGTTTTCTGCTATAGCCTATCTCCAAGTAAATTATCTCAAGTTTCTATTAAGCTATTTTTCCAAGTTTCTATTAAGCTATTTTTCATTTCACATTTCTTGTATTTTCAGACTAAGTAATGGAGTTAGATACAGCCATGGCTAATGGCTCGGATCATGGCTAATGGCTTGGAGGAAATCAGATGGATTGACCAAATCTGGGCTATAACCTTCAGAGAGGCCAGGGATGCTGGCGAAATCCTTCATTTCACGTTCCTGGATTGCTAGATACATTAAAAGAGATGACTAAATTGTTAAGAGAAACTGGAACAAAAATCCATATGACTGTCATCAAGAAAAGAGTGAGAATCCTGGAAGGCCTGAAGTCCTTTCTCAGGAGTCAAAAGACATCATAGCTGAGGCAGTGGGCAGACCAAGAAAGTCTTTATGTAAATTGGAGCTGAACTAGAAACAAAAATGGGAAAGAAGAGAAGTTATAGTGCTGTATATCTTGAGTTGAAAAAATCTGGTATCAAGCCATTTCATGTT
>NC_087214.1:14552746-14567746 GCF_015104395.2 Macrobrachium nipponense | reverse complement strand
TGACATTGCTATGATACTGATACTTATGCGAAACTGAGGTCTGACCCTACACAAACAGTGAACTCCCATTTTAATATACAAATTAAATCCATTTTGAAGGGCTTGGACCATTTAATTAAACAGTTTCCACCGCAAAACGCCTCCCTACCTTATTTGTATGGTTTAGTCAAGACACATAAAATCAATAACCCTATCAGACCAATCATTAGTTCAGTGGGCTCAGTTACGTATAATTTATCTAAATGGCTTGTAAAAATTCTTACTCCTTTGGTAGGAAACATTTCTAACACGAATGTTAAAAACAATGTTGATTTTATAAACAAATTGAATAGTTTAAATTTGAATTTTGATTTTAATATGGTTAGTTTTGATGTTGTCTCTTTATTTACAAAAGTGCCTGTAGATGACTTACTTGAATATTTGGAGGATGAATTAGAACGTCATGACATTCCCTCAAGTGTAGCAAACCTCATTAGTCTCATAAGGTTATGTATCAAAGATAGTAAATTTTGTTTTAATGAGGAATATTTTGTACAAAAGTTTGGCATGGCTATGGGTAATCCCTTATCTCCTGTCCTTAGCAATATTTACATGGAATTTTTTGAGACAAAACTCTTACCAAGAATTTTGCCGCAAAAAGTTATTTGGTTTAGATATGTGGATGATATCTTCTGTATTTGGCCAGTTCACGAAAATCTCCAGGAATTCCTTAATAATCTCAATAATTTAGTCCCTTCTATAAAATTTACTGTAGAGGAAGAAAGAAATTGTAATTTGAATTTTCTTGATGTAACTGTCCATAGAAATGATAGAAATTTCACCTTTTTAGTCTTTCGAAAATCAACTAACATTGCCTATTTTGTTCATTACTACTCCCATCACCATCAAAATGTTAAATTCTCTGTTTTCTCTGGGATGTTCCTAAGGGCTTTACGTGTCTGTAGCCTGCAGGTTATTGACGCTGAAATTAAGACTACTTATGATATTGCATTGAAACTTAAATACCCAAGGAATTTGTAGATGTGGCATGGAAAAGAGCTAGAAAAATATTTTATTCAACTAATGACAAACTTGAATTTAGTAAGCATAACATTCTAAAATTACCCTATGATGAAAGGTTTTTAGATATTCCTAGAATTTTAAAGCTTTTTAACATAAATGTTGTTTTCAGTAATATTAATGTCAAGAGTTTAGTAATCAAAAATTCTCCTAAAGATCTTCCAGGCTGCATTTATGAAATTCCTTGCAAAAAGTGTGATAAAGTCTATTACGGACAAACCAGTAAATCTCTTTCACAACGTCTCAAACAACATCAATATTCTGTGAGAACTAGGCAAATATCGAATGCATTATTCGTACATATGAGAGATTTAGACCATCCTATTAACTGGAGTCAAGCAAGAGCCTTAATCCCATGTAATGACACAGTTAAAAGGAATATCATTGAATCTTGTTTCATCAAGTTAAATAATAGAAATGATCTAAATTTAAGTCTTGGTTTATTTAAAATTGATGCTTTCACAATGAAAAAAGTTGTAGATAAATATAAGCAACAAAATTAATATATTCAGTTTTTACATGTTTTGGACTGTAAAGATACTTTGTAATTTCGGTTAGGGTCAAATCTGTTTAGGTTTGTGACCGTGTGATATCCGATAATCTTGGATTATCTCTTTTAATTTTTACCCTTTTGACAATTAACCATCTGGTATTCTTGATCTTGTTGTGCACCTGTGACCTTTCTCTCCAATTATATTTCATTAGCTCCTTGACAATGTCTGAGTAAAGACGAAAGCACTTAGATTTCTGACTATCATTTTCCTGTGGGATTTGCTTATTTATGAAGTCACGTGCATCTACTGTGATTTTTTAAGCATATACTAGATATATAAATATATTATATACTATATATATATATATATATATATATATATTTATGGATATGATAATTGTATAATTTATAATATATATATATATATTATGGATATGTGTTGTATATATATTTATACATATACATATATACATATATTATAATATATTATACATATACATATATATATAATATATATATATAAAGGGTTTTTTTTTTTGGCCACGAAGGAAAAATTGAAAAAGCGAGATAGCCAGTACTTTCGGTCCTGTTCGGACCCTTTACTGAGGCAAACTGATTTTACAAAGAACAACATAGTCAAAAGAAGGCTTAATATACAAACTGACACTACCAGATTAGCCATAAGGGCGATTTTTCACTCTACAGAAAGGAGGAGTCGCCAGAGGCTAGCCACACCTTGAAGGATACCCACAGTAAACAAGTGACTATTCCAGAAAACAGTACATTTTGAAAAAACACGGGAGCATATACAATTTAATATCATGAATTTTTACACAAATTTTCCCAACAAAAATTATTATTAATGAAAAGACGAAAGAAAATATAAATATATATATATATCGAGCAAGAGAAAGAGGGAGAGAGAATATCGAACCAGAGAGAGAGAGAGAGAGAGAGAGGAGAGAGAGAGAGAGAGAGAGAGAGAGATAATAATATATCACATGTGGGACTAATTTATTAGTTGTTAATTTATTTTGAGGTCCTTCATAAACATCTTACAAATATATGGGTCCAAATGGTACATTCCCAGACTAAGATTTAGGTTGTTTTTATTAGTGATTTGTATAATTGCTGATTCCAGTAAATTTCTTGAAACATAATCATTAGATCTAGCAATTACCGAGGTATCACCCCAATTAATACAATGAGATTTTTCACTCAGATGGATAAACAGTGCATTTGAAGTCTGGGCTGTTCTAACTGAATACATACGCTGCTTAATCCGAACACATAAATTTTTACTAGACTGACCAATGTAAAACGATGGGCAATCCTTACAAGGAATTCTGTAAATGATGTTGTTATTTGTTACGGGACTATTCTTAATTAGCATATCTTTAATGGTATTGTTATAAGAGAACACTACATTAACATTAAACGATTTAAATATTGATTTTATGGTTTCAAATCCACGGAAATACGGTAAGCTAAGTACATTTTTAGACATTTCTTTTTCATTAATAGCAACATTATAAAACTTTTTGTGAGCTTTTTGATAACATAAATCAATTAAATGAGGTGGGTAGCAGAGATCGATTCCTATCTTTTTTATGTATTCTATTTCTTGGTCCAGATATTGTGGACTCGTGATACTCAAAGCGCGTAGGAGCATAGAAGAAAAAATTGAAATTTTAATATTAAGATGGTGGCCAGAATAAAAATGTACATATGTTAAATTATTTGTGGGTTTTCTATAAATACTGAATTTGCATTGGAAAGATTCTCTATGTATTAATACATCTAGGAAAGGGATGACATTGTTATTTTCAATTTCAACAGTGGAATTTTTTGAGAGACAACACCTCCCGAATATCACACTTATCCCCTTAAAATGGTACCGATATGTCGATGATATCTTAGTCTTACCTGGTGGTATCGATGTAAATGATTTAGTGTCTAAATTGAATAATTTAGTGCCATCCATAAAATTCACTGTTGAAACTGAAAATAACAATGTCATCCCTTTCCTAGATGTATTAATACATAGAGAATCTTTCCAATGCAAATTCAGTATTTATAGAAAACCCACAAATAATTTAACATATGTACATTTTTATTCTGGCCACCATCTTAATATTAAAATTTCAATTTTTTCTTCTATGCTCCTACGCGCTTTGAGTATCACGAGTCCACAATATCTGGACCAAGAAATAGAATACATAAAAAAGATAGGAAACGATCTCTGCTACCCACCTCATTTAATTGATTTATGTTATCAAAAAGCTCACAAAAAGTTTTATAATGTTGCTATTAATGAAAAAGAAATGCCTAAAAATGTACTTAGCTTACCTTATTTTCGTGGATTTGAAACCATAAAATCAATATTTAAATCGTTTAATGTTAATGTAGTGTTCTCTTATAACAATACCATTAAAGATATGCTAATTAAGAATAGCCCCGTAACAAATAACAACATCATTTACAAAATTCCTTGTAAGGATTGCCCATCGTTTTACGTTGGTCAGTCTAGTAAAAATTTATGTGTTCGGATTAAGCAGCATATGTATTCAGTTAGAACAGCCCAGACTTCAAATGCACTGTTTATCCATCTGAGTGAAAAATCTCATTGTATTAATTGGGGTGATACCTCGGTAATTGCTAGATCTAATGATTATGTTTCAAGAAATTTACTGGAATCAGCAATTATACAAATCACTAACAAAAACAACCTAAATCTTAGTCTGGAAATGTACCGTTTGGACTCGTATATTTGTAAGATGTTTATGAAGGAGCTCAAAATAAATGAACAATTAATAAATTAGTCCCACATGTATATAGTTATTATTTCTTTCTCTCTCTCTCTCTCTCTCTCTCTCTCTCTCTCTCTCTCTCTCTCTCTGGTTCGATGTTCTCTCTCCCTCTATCTCTTGCTCGATATATATATATATTTATATTTTCTTTCGTCTTTTCATTAATAATAATTTTTGTTGGGAAAATTTGTGAAAAATTCATGATATTAAATTGTATATGCTCCCGTGTTTTTTTCAAAATGTACTGTTTTCCGGAATAGTCACTTGTTTACTGAGGGTATCCTTCAAGGTGTGGCTAGCCTCTGGCGAATCCTCCTTTCTGTAGAGTGAAAAATCGCCCTTATGGCTAATCTGGTAGTGTCAGTTTGTATATTAAGCCTTCTTTTGACTATGTTGTTCTTTGTAAAATCAGTTTGCCTCAGTAAAGGGTCCGAACAGAACCGAAAGTACTTGGCTATCTCGCTTTTTCCTTTTTTCCTTCATGGCAAAAAACCTTTATTTATACATAGCATCACGTTTTATATACTTCGTGATCAAGTTATTCATATATATATAGATATATATATATATAGATATAATAGATATATATATATATATATGTATATATAGATATATACATATATATATATATATATAAGATATATATATATATATAGATATATATATATATATAGATATATATATATATATCATATATATATATATATATATACTATATATATAGTATATATATGTAATATACTATATAATATATATATATATATAGATATATATATATATATATATATATATATATTATATATAT
This sequence comes from Macrobrachium nipponense, assembly GCF_015104395.2. NCBI lineage: Eukaryota > Metazoa > Arthropoda > Malacostraca > Decapoda > Palaemonidae > Macrobrachium > Macrobrachium nipponense. The sequence goes on along the minus strand of NC_087214.1, from coordinate 14,562,579 downwards.
ATATATATATATATAGTTATATATATATCATATATATATTAATATAGATATATTATCTATATATATAAATATAATATCTATATCTATATATGTTATAATATATATATATATATATATATATATATTATAATAATTATATAAATATCATATATATATATACACGTGTATATATATATACTATATATATATATATCTAATCCTATATATGTACTATATATATATATATGTATATATATATTATATATATATATATATTTATATATATATATATATATATATGTATATCTATATATATATATATACGTGTATATATATACATATAAATATATATATATATATATATATATATATATATATATATATATATGCTAGTAAATACATTTATTCAATGTACAGGATCTGTAAATATAAACCCATGACCTGAGGTCATGGCATTAGGAGGGTCCTACGTGACCAAAGCAGATCTAGATTACGCTATGCGCTGTCTGCAGTAGCCTGGTCTAGCTCAGAGCTTTGTCAACACTTTATGTTTATGATAACTTTGCACAACAACTTTCCATGGGAAGCGGTTGACCTGTTAACCCTACCGCCGGAAACTTGTAACTTCCGAGCCGGGCGGACTACGTATGTTTTTTATATGAATTGCTGAGATAGCTAATGTTCCGCTATCGACGCGATGCTTTAGAATGGCAGTTCCACGCCAACCATCAAACATATCGGTCTTCCGACCGAGCTGCATCTCCTAGTATGGAGTTACAGAATAAAAGTTGTTATCTTTGTTCAAACTTATCTGTTTGAATCATCTCCTTTAGCTAAGAAGAACCGCTCTACTAAGATATCCCAAGGAGATGGGAGGAACCAGAAATACTTACGAATGACAGTCGTAAGGAGAACACAAAAAAAGTCTATCGCCAAGCGATGAGACTTACATGTGGTGCAGCGTATAACGAAGAATAAAATTAACAAGACCCATATCAGCCGACCGAAGGTCTACAAGAACTAACTTCCACCTTCAACATCAAACTAAACAGAGGAAAACGGGATCTTCAATCAAACGCAACAGTTTATGAAGACGCAGATATGTCCTTCATCGAGAAGAATACAAGCATTAACACCGACGTTTGAGCAACTGTTGTCACTTATCTTCGAGAATCTACACCGGACGAGAGCAGCATCGAACATCAATGGAAAGAAGAAAACAAACACAGGAAACATCACCCGATCACGAGCAAGGACGCAGAGAGCACAGCTAGAGCAGTAGTGCAAGGACGGAGGCTGTGACATCATCAATCTTGGACTTCACGCATCGTGCACCGAGAGAAGACCGTGACGTCATCACGACTTCCGACGCGAGACTTAGACAGGAACTGAGACGTCATCCCATGTCAACAATCCTTCGCAATATAATCTGGAGCTAAGTACCATTTTTATCTATTCAGGTCTTTTCCTCAGTGAAGTGTTGTTCATCAAGAGTCGATCATCCAGTATTCTGGGGGTGAGTTGTTCGCCATATTAATCTTCCTTCATTACAGAATCAAAAATATCTTTCAACTACGAGTTCTCGCCCAGCAGATTAATTTTTTTTCTCTTCTCGCTGTTGTTAATCGTTTCTTGCAGGAATTCTCCGTATAATATTTTTATCATATTATCTGTATTTTTGTATCTTTTGGGGGATTTTCCTATTATTATAACACACTTATACAGTACATTGCATATGCGTTTACGTAGTGTCGAGTGTACTCTTATAGATATTTTGATAGGATTGCAAGGAATAGAAGTGATAAGAAAAAAGTGAAAGTCGAAATGGCAACTACTCCGGCTGGCAACCCCAATGTGGTGACTCTCGTTAGCGCGAGGTCAGCAATTGTCCCTTTTCAAGGTCGGGTCATGGGTTCCTGCCTCAAAATGTTGAGGCATGGATCTCCATCTGTAGACGCTCATTTAAATGCAAAAAGCATCACAGACCCAGCAGTACAATTACAGGAGGCCAAGAGCTTCATTTGACTTTGCAAAAGGCGACGCAAAGTGCGTATCTAAGGGGGGTTTCTTTCCAAGAGGCGCTTACATGGGACGAGTTCAAAATTAGATTACGTGCCGTGTATGGGGGTGAAGAGGCTTTAGATGTAGTATTAGCATTGAGAAATATCCTTAACCAAGCCTCCATGACTCAGCAATTGAATGTTGATCGAGCGGGCGGCGCTAATTGCCGACCGGCTAAATGAATATCAGGATAGTTTAAGTAACTCCGGGTGGGTTGCGAGTGCCAAAATCAAAGTGAAAGATTTTATCCGTTTGATCTACCTTTACGGTCTATCACTGCAATGTTGCCTGAAGCGTTAGTACGGTGTTTTGATAAAAATTGCAGCCCACAGTACGGAATTAGATGTGTATAAACAAATCAAAAAACACATGTCTAAATGTACCGACCTAGATCCTTCGCTCATTCAAGTTTTTGCAAAAAATGAGAACAAGCCACAACAAGTAAATGTGGTACATAATAATAATCAAGTTGCAGGGATGGTTTGTTATAACTGTAAACGACCAGGTCACATGATTTCAGACTGTCGGACGCGTTTTTGTTCAATACACAATAGTTCAACTCATTCATATAACCGTTGCTACTCGAGGAATCAACAGCAGAATGCTACAAACACGCAACCAGTTGCCAGTGCAAATAAAAAGAAGGGTCCTCAGTACTATAGAAGAAACAACCAAACGGAAATTCTGCACAACAGCAGAAACAACAAATCGTGCTTCAGGTACCTCTGTTCCTGGGCCGTCTAGCCAGAACTCGCAAGGGCAAGCGAATTTTCAAGGTGTGATAAACAAAACAAATACCACGTAGTTCACTCCAAGGGGGGAGGGGGCGATGTTGGGTCATCAATATCAACATCTTTTGTATCAAATAATCAGTTTAATCATTTATCAGATCATTGTGAGGCAATTGATTTTCCTATGAAACACACGCCGAATCAAAAAAATCTGTGCAGGTTCCCGTAGATTTGCCAACAAATTCATGCAATTATTAGTCAAGACGAGTTGCGACCAACCTACATGCAGTAAATTTGGACCATAAGTCATTCACTTTGTTCTTGATTCTGGTAGTCCACGTAATATCATGGATTTAAGGACTCATCATTTACTCTTTTCAAATTTCCCTATAGAAAAGTCCGGAATAAGGCTCTCAGGCATAGGGAATAATGAATTAAATGTTGTGGGCGTAACTCATGTACAGTACAAGGTCGGTAAGCGCACGTTTGCTGATACCTTTGTCGTTGTACAAAACATTAATATGTATCCCGCAGTAATTATCGGATACCCGTCTATGGGCACTCAAAATATTATCTTAGCACCTGCAAAACACGGCGTGTATATCAAAGGGAAATTCTATAGGTCTTCTAATACCCTAAAATCAGTTTTAGATAATAAAGAGACAGACAGAATTGTCACTTACATTACAGAACCAATCACCTGTCTCATGAACCAAGAATAATACAGGCAACCCACGAACTCTCGCTCACCCGTAATATCAGCTTGCACGCAAACTCTCGAGCCTAACGTAACTTCAAACATATTAGTGCGTGTAAAGAGAACCTTGCCAGGATCTGAAACATTAATCCTTTCCGAAACTCTGAAAACACACGGATTATCCGTCACACAAGCCATTTATACAGTCGGCTCACAACAACAATGTAACATCGAAGTCTGTAATCATTTGAATACCACTTTAGTAATCCACAAAAATCAACATATCTTGGATGCCGAAGTTTATAAAACATCGCATTCTACCGTAGCTGAGATAAATCACGCTCAATCAGTTGAGGATGAACCCCTTTTGCAATCATAAAGAGCAAAATCAATAAGGACATTCAAGAAGAAGAAATTCAGCAGAAATTCTTGAATCTTTTAACTAAATATCATGATGTTTTTTCCACTACGGATGGAACCTTAGGAAAAACGGATGTCATGAGCACCAAATAAGGCTCAAGGACAAACAGAAAGTAATCTATGTACCTTCGTACCGACTTCCTATGAAATTTCAGAATGAGATAACAGAGGAAGTAGGTAAAATGCTAAAAGAAGGAGTCATTAGGAAATCAAACAGCCCGTTATAATTTTCCGTTAATAGTAGTAGCCGAAAAAAGATCGAACTTGGCGGATATGCGTAGATTTTTTTCGTCGTTTAAATGAAGAACAATCCCTGACAGATTCCCAGTACCATGTACCGATGATATCCTATCTCTACTAGGTCAGAACAAATATTCACAAGCTAGACTTACTAAAAGGATTTCATCAGATTCCGTTGGAACAAGAGAGTATCCCATACACTGCCTTCAGCACAGCCAGGGGACATTATGAATTTTTGCGTATGCCTTTTGGTTTACGTTGTGCTCCTATAACTTTTACTCGTATGATAAACATCGTGTTTGGAGACTTGTTAGGAGATATCCTACATGCCTACATGGACGACCTAGTAATCTTTTCCAACACATTAGAAGAACTTTACGTAATTAGAGAGTGCTACAAAGACAAAGGCCAGCATAATTTAAGGGTAAAGATAAGTAAGTGTGAATTTTTTTAAAACAGAACTAGTCTATTTAGGTTTCACGGTTTCTAGTGAAGGTCTTAAAGTCGTACATGATAAGGTGTCGGCTATCCGTAACTTTCCGACACCTATAACGTCAAGGGAATACAGCAATTTTTAGGCTGTAGCGGCTACTATCGCCGCTTTATACGCAACTACTCAATCATAGCCGCTCCCCCTAAACCGATCTTATAAAAAAGGGGCGTAGGATTTCGTATGGTCTGAATGCAATCAACAGGCCCGTTCGATAAATTGAAAGATGAACTGTGTAGTTCTCCTATCTTGAAATTTCCTGACTTCGGTAAGGAATTTTTCATAGCAACAGACGCCTCAGACCTAGGAGTAGGTGGGGTATTGCTTCAACAATATGATAAACAGTTTTTCCCTATAGCTTTTTATTCACGTAAACTGAGACCTTCCGAAAGTAAATACGCAGTAATAGACAAGGAAGGGCTCGCTATTGTTAATTCACTCGTGCATTTTAAATTCATAATATACGGTTATCCCGTCAAAGTTCTCACTGATCATAAGCCCCTAACCGACTTCTTTAAAGGCTTTAGTCACAGCCCCAAGCGAACTCGGTGGCACATGATCATTCAGGACTTTGGCGCGAGGATCGGGTATTTATACCTGGGAAAGCAAATATCATTGCTGACGCATTATCACGCAACCCCTCTTCATCTTGTACCGAGCCATTAGCTGAATTAATAGATATCTCAACCTCCACGCCCATTGTTAAAACTATATCTGAACAGGAAGATCTGGGCTGGAGTGCTGAACTATTACAGACGGAACAAAGAAAAGATCCGCAAATAGAAAAAATCATCATTGCGTTAAACGGAAATCCGAAGGAAAAGGAATACCTAAAGTATAAGCAGCAGAATTATATCATACAGGACAATATCCTGTGTAGATCCGTGACGAAGGAAAACCCGCAACACACCGCAGCTGAATAACAACCAGGTGGTGGTGCCTATCTCACTCATACCCACTGTCTTAAAATGGTTGCATGAAAATTCCACTGCACGGACACCCGGGTTATACCTGATGTCACAGAAAGCCAATCCTTATTTTATTGGCATACGATGCTTACAGATATAAAAAAGCACATAGCAAATTGTCGCACTTGTCAAGAATACAAAGGGCACGAAGACACTGTCAGCCTAGGGCTTACCCCGTGCCAAATCAACCCTTTGAAAGAGTACATTTAGATTTATTAACAGGATTTTTACGAGTCAGACAGAGGAAATAAGCACCTCCTAATATTAGACGCTTTGATCGATATACAGAACTTATAGCGCCTTAAACAAAAACCGCGGTCGATGGCGCTAGGAAGTTTTACGAGTGCTACATTTGTAAACATGGAATTCCACACATCATTATCTCAGACTCGGGCGGGGAGTTCAAATATCAATTTTCCTTCCAACTCTTGTGCGAATTCCTTTGTATAAAGAAAAATCAATACCATGATCTATCACCCAGAGTCTAATGGGCTAGTGGAAAGGGCAAATCGTCAAGGTTTAAACATTTAAGGTCACCTTAGGGGGGGCAGACCCCAACTGGGGACATTGCCATACCTGCGGTACTAAGCACACTTAATCACTCGTATCATGTGTCTATTAAAATGACACCGCACGAGGCACTGTACGGTATCCCGGCCCGAACGCCTTTCCACATCTTAAAGCCTACAACTAATTTATCAAATCCTCTAAAGGATGTTATGGATGCAAGCATAAGTCGATATAAAATAATTCGTTAAGAATCTAGAAAGAAGCACAAATAATAATGAAAAAAAAATCATGATAAAATAGCTAAGTCCAACTAGAACATATGGCCGTGGGCGATCAGGTATACATACAAGTATACGTACGTAAAGAGGTTTAAATTATAAACTGACACCTAAGTTTGAAGGCCCGTTTAACATTTTAGAAAATTTAACGGCCAATAGAGTTAGGGTTCAAAAAATGTATCCAAACCCACTGATGTGGAGAATAGTCCCATTGGCACATATCAGAATCTAAGGTAGATGGAGTGAGGGAAAAAAAAAAAAAAATGGTTGTATTTATGAAACTTGTATAATAATTTATATATATATCTATTAATCATATTGTATGTAAACCTATTCTTTTACGCGAGTTATTACATATGTTTTACTCATTGCAGGTTTCAAAATGAATCTGTTATTGTTAGGTAGTGATATTGTGTATTCAGACATCTTTGTTGTATGGAAAGAGCGCTAGGACGAAAGAAATAGAATTTAATCATGGCTCGATTATCGAGAGAATAACAGATGATGTATTCATCGTGTCAAGTAATATTGTTATAGAAGTAGATATGCATGCGATTTTCTTGCCTGAAGATGACGTCCCCCCCTTAACTTAAGAATGACCTGATGAGGTTTTGCTATTTCGCTTAAGGAAATGCACGAACGTAATTTTCATGCTAACTCAGAGATTTCGCTAGCTCAAACACTAAGCGTCGCCGAAATGTTGTCTTATGACATACAAAATAAAACCGCTGAGGCAGAAGAACTCGCTCGTGACCTGCTGATGGTCTGTGCGGCACAATACTCTTGAACGCCGCAACCCGCTTATTCTGGCCGGACTAAACATCTTAGGATCAGTTGCGAATCTAGGCTTAGGAATTTCAAATCGCCTTAAGATAAATAATCAAAATAAAAGAATTGAGTTCTTGCAACACAAAACCGAATTGGCTTTGTCTGAACTTCGCAGCCAGTTATCTTCAATCAATCAATAATGAGTATCGTTAATGAACATTTCAAATAATATCGATCAGGTCATGGAAGTTCAACATTTGCTGGCTACGTTAGCTTACTATAGTTCGAAAATAGATCATATCCGTGTGAAAATATCACATTTTATTGAGAAGTCAAAAGATTACGTTGAAGCGATTACGTTAGCAACAAAGGGTGTGTTATCTCCTCACCTCATGCCTATTAAAGATCTGACGTTAACTTTGGAAAACGGACGGGAGAAACTAGGTTATATTCCTTTATTAGACGCCCATAAAGTAAAGTTCTATTATAGCCTAATATCAGTCAGCAGTGAAAATTATAGAATTATGATCACAATTCCTTTTGATTCTTCCGATGCTTGGCAATCATACAAAATAGCACCGTTTCCTACTTTCATGACGAATAAACTCAAATCCGTAATATCCATTTAAAAACGGGGCATGTACTGATTTATTCTGATAAAAAGGAAATCATTTTACAGTCATTAAAGACTTAGATAAAACTCACTCACTGTTCAGAAGCACCATGAATAATAAAATTTGTACAGCTGACTCTTTGAATTCTATCCTATATCAACGGATTCATGTGAGTTAGGCATAGTGCTAAACGGCTCTCTCTCTCATACAAGCGAAGGTTGTCTGGGAAACTTTATCCCTTTTACGGTAATAAATTCAATTACAGGATGAATAATGGTTCCTGGATCCGTTATGATAAAGCCGGATTCGACGTAGTGTGTCCGGACGGTACCACCGCCCATGCCCCTATCTTCGTAGCAGCCGATGGTTGTACGGGGACATCTACAAACTACACCGTCAGAGGGGTCCAACACGATAATACGTGAGAAGGCGTATTTTGCGAACTACACTTGGGCATCCACAATCATTCCGTCACTACCTCTCCCATACAACGCGCGAGTGGCTCATCGTTTGACGCAACTGGCTGAGATGACCCACGCGTCACCGACTTATGCAGGTGGAGAAATCTTCGCTACTACATTCTGCTAGCCGTGTTCAGCGTGACGGCCATATTGGTTATCGCCGTCAACATCTTTGCTTGGCGTAGGCTGAGGCGTAAACAGAAGGATCTCCAAGGGAACGTATTGGCCCGTCTAGATGACGTACCCGTTAAACTCAAGTCGTTTGAGTTTAGGGCCGCCTGAACCTGGCCACTTCAGTTTGTGCCTAGGGAATTGTCTGGAATTGTGTTGTGTGTGAAAAGCGGTCCGTATGCTGGCAAAAAAATGTAGGACAAGAAAGACTCACGCCTTTGCATTTTTTTGAACAGTTTTAAAGTACTCCCGGCACCTAGTAAAACATTTAGCCCCCAATATATACATAATATATTCCTAAAGGTATTTTCGGGCACCTTAATTAAAAATATATCAGCCCTATATTATTGCATTTCTGCAGAATTACATAGTTATACTATTATACCATTGTACAATTATATTTATCTATTACAAAGAGTGTCAAGTACTCTTTAACAATTATCCATGATCATGCTATAATCATTCTTTAGTAACCATTATTCTAAATCAGGTTACCTGTTTATCATATTAATCAATGTATACATGTTAATCTTTCGATTTTTACCTTTTATTATTTTGGGGTACCTAATCATTATTATTACCAAACATGGATCTATATTTTCCATGCATTTATCTTTGTTTATGAATATGTCAACAAGGGTATGTAACAGAACCTTTTATGCATTTAATCACTTATTATGTTATACCTAGACGTATGTTACGAGCACGCTCCTATGAAACAATGTTTAAAGTAATTTTTTTTTTTGTTATTCAAGGCTTGAATAGGTAGCAGTCCGAGCCTAATGTAATAAATACATTTATTCAATGTACAGGATCTGTAAATATAAACCCATGACCTGAGGTCATGGCATTAGGGAGGGTCCTACGTTGACCAAAGCAGATTCTAGATTACGCTATGCGCTGTCTGCAGTAGCCTGGTCTAGCTCAGAGCTTTGTCAACACTTTATGTTTATGATAACTTTGCAACAACAACTTCCCATGGGAAGCGGCTCTGACTGTTAACCGACGCCGGAAAAACTTTAAACTTCCGAGCCGGCGGACTACGTACGTTTTTATATGGGAATTGCTGAGATAGCTAATGTTCCGCTATCGACGCGATGCTTTAGAATGGCAGTTCCACGCCAACCAACAAACATATCGGTCTTCCGACCGAGCTGCATCTCCTAGTATGGAGTTACAGAATAAAGTTTTGTTATCTTTGTTCAACTTATCTGTTTTGAATCATCTCCTTTAGCTAAGAAGAACCGCTCTACTAAGATATCCCAAGGAGATGGGAGGAACCAGAAATACTTACGAATGACAGTCGTGAGGAGAACACAAAAAAGAAAAAATCTATCGCCAAGCGATGAGACTTACATATATATATATTATTATATATAATATTTATATATTTATACATATTATATCTATATTATATTATATATATATATGTAATATAATATATA
>NC_087214.1:14517746-14547746 GCF_015104395.2 Macrobrachium nipponense | reverse complement strand
TTGTAAGATTTATTCTCCTATTAGCCTATCAAAAAGCGAAAATAAATCATCACAGGATGATAAAACTCAATGGTGATCACAACTGTTCTGAAAATTGGGTATGTGGCTCAAGGTGATGATCAAAGAGGCGCTATTGATTGTATCATTGTTGACCTGAAAACGGACATGAGCACAACTCTTTAAAAAAACGATGGAATGTAAAGAAGGTGCAAAATATATAAGAAACTGAATGATATGGACAATGTAGCCTAACTAAAGATGACGCTCGGAAAAGAACACAAAACAAAATATAGGAGAATAATGTTGAAATAGACGTGAATGAAGAGATCAGAAATGGGGGGGTAAAGCTAAGAAATTAGCTGAATAGAAAGGAAAGAGAAACGTCTTCATGATGAACAGCAGAGAAAAAGACTATATACTCCGTATTACGACCACAACGCAAACACCTAGTTGAAGAGGAAATGAACAAGTACAAGAACAACGCCACCAAATAATTAGAAGGAAGCGAAAACAACGAAATTACGCTACAGGCAGACATCAGTCAATGAAGAAATAAAGAAATAAATCGAAAGCAATAAACAAAATAAGGGGACAATGACATCACAGAAAAGAAGATATGAAAATATGAAAAGATACATTGGAACAACTCTGGAACGAAGAAACAAACCAGAAGTCTAAGAGGATTCAAAGAAGCCACCATAGAAAGATATTTGTCAACCAAATAACAGTGCAAGGTTAATGTTCTGACTGAAAATGAAATCGTTGCAAGAAAAATATGGCAACTAACAAAATCAAAAAGATGGAACCAGAAGTTACTATGAGAAAAAATAACAAGGCACAGAAACCAAACAGAAATTCACCAAGGGGAAGCCAGATTTAAAACTAAAGCAAAAAAAGCTAAGAAATCAAATACCTCAAACTAGCAAAAGAGAACTCACAGACATACCTTTTTTGTTTATTTTTTTTTTTTTGATAAGTGAGATCACTCGTCTCTGTATTTCCCTTTACCTTCTCTTCCTAATGAATACTAAATTCTTTGGAAGCTTAAATTGCAAGACAATGGTCCCTAAGGGCTTGTTTCATATGAATAGGGTTCATCTTCTGATTAATTAATTAATTAATAATAATTATAGTAATAATAATAATAATAACAATAATAATATCGCCAGTACCTAGAATATATGCTAAGCTTACAAGAGTGGTTGATGATTTCCACGCGCTAGAACATACAAGAGACGTACAGAAGAAAAAAACACCTAATTTGTAGTATCTATAGATTCCAGAAAGTTTTTGACTCAGTAGAAAGAAGAAAACTGAGGTCATGATAAAATACAGACTACACGCAGAGGTCATGAAAGAAGTTGCAAACATATGTACACATGACAGAATAACACTATATCTGAATATGGAACAAATGGCATACGGCAGGTGTTTAATGGAGTAACCATACTTTTCTTACTAGTAATAAACTTGATAATAGAAAAGCTAGAAAATACATTGGTAGGATGCAGGGTGAAATATTAGGGGTCGTTGTATTGTTCTATGTTGAAGAGGGGTATATCCTGGCTCATTCTTTGGAATAAAAGGTAAAAGCCGCAAAGATTCGTTTAGAAAAAACAGGTGAATGTGTGGCCTAAATATTAAAAACGTTAAAAGCAGTATATTATTATTCAGTGACAGGGACAGTAAAGACCATGCGGATAAAATATGCAGGACAATGAGTGCATAAAAAACACTCAATAACACAAGAGATTGCTCAGAGAACAACCAGAAATGGCCCAAATCAAGGCAAAACAATTGGCAAACATGGCCAACTCAGTTATTGGCAAAAGTTGTAGCAGAGTTATCGTAGGGAAAATGTAATGGAGAGGATTACCAATGCCATCATTCATGTATGCCATGGAAGTGATGAAATAAATACTTTGCCAAAAAAAATAGACAATCAAGATCAAAGGGTGATGCTGAAAGCACCAAAGTACGCAGCAAGCTGTACATGAAGATCATAAATAGGAGCTTCTCTTTCTGCAAATCTCGAAATGTGAAGAATTAACTATTCAATCTGAAGCATACCCTCAAGAGTGGCTGGAATATGCTCCAGTACAAAACAAATTTAGATCCATATAGAAATAAGATAACTTCTCGGATTTTGCAAATTAATGAATATACGGAGTTAGACTAACATCTTAGGAAAATTAAATTGAATAACCCAAAAACCGTTTTCTATGGTAAGCAACTCTGGTGCCCCCAGCTGTCAGCTAAGAGTGCGGGCAGCAAAAATTTACGCTGCCCAGAATGTCAGCAAAAAATAAAAAACACAACATGGCAACTGCCCTCCCGTGCGCGCTATCTTTTGAGTGGAGGTTGGCTACATTAGATTATTTTCAGTTTCTGTATCTCATTCCATATATTTTAACTCATATAAGTTGCCAAAGTAACATACCATAACGGCCGTTTCCCTTTAACCACTGTCACGTATTTAAATGTCTACTCTTTCCAGCCATGATAATAATAATAATAATTCATCCCTTGGCTTCAGGGTTATCAGCGTGGCGCCATTGGAAAATAACATTCTCTTAGAACAGACACACGTGCATTGTTTCGTGTAAGGAAGTTAATTCGTTGTACATAAAAAACCCCTTTTTTTTTTCTTTTTGACTCTAGAATTTGTAAATAATAGGAAACAACAATTGGCCATTCGAATTATTGTTAATACTAATCATCAGATTTTTCTTCGACAAGCCATAATAATGGTATGTAATAAGTTGATTCGAAAAGATCTCGCATTTTGTAGTCCGTATAATCCAGTCATGGGCTAAAGCTAGGTTTGGTATAATTGTACATCATCCACGATACATGTCCGTTTGGACATAGAAAATAATTAATAAAAGTAAACTGTATAGAATTTCTGATATGTATATATATTTATATATATATATATATATATATATATATATATATATATATCCCTTAGGATTCTATACAGTTTACTTTTATTTAATATATATATATATATATATATATATATATATATATATATATATATATATATATATATTATCAGAGAGAGAGAGAGAGAGAGAGAGAGAGAGAGAGAGAGAGAGAGAGAGAGAGAGAGAGGCATGTCCAAGGTAATTATCAGTTGTGGTTTTTTGTTGTCATCTCTTCTTTCCTTACACCTGCATCGAGTTTGGTGGGTGGAACCACTCGAACATTAGTAAGAGAATGGTGCCTCGGATTATCCCTAGTCCTCTTGACCGATTCCAATTCCTTGTTTCATGGGCAATGGCGGATTTAGTGATCTCTCTTTTGTACAGGCAAACGAATTTTACTTTCCCTGTGACATTTGACCGTCGACAAGGGAATTCCGAACTGGCCACCTTCAATGAAAGAAGGAACTGGAATTTTCAAAAGGACTCGTTATAATTCCACACCCTAATACCAAGAGCATCAAATTCATCATGGTTTGGAGGTAACGGGAGCAGTAAACAAAAACAACCGATCATTTCATTCAATATCAACTACGGTGCTATCGTACAAATTTCTGTATTCGCCAGTTATCCCTATCATAGTCAACCCAAAATGACCATTCACATGTAGTACGTTTTAGACTCTGCCACTTTTCCCGGATTTGATTCATGAAACCTTGACCTAAGCTTGGATGTCGTGTAGATGTGGCAACACGCCGCCACACCTTTCCATGCTAGGTTCTGGTATCTAACCGTGAAGACGTAAAATTAACTGAAATCTGAAGAACTGAAATCATTTAGTAAACTGCTTTGATAAAAAGGTAGGGTGAAGATAATCTAGTTTCTAATCACCTAAATAAATCATATTAACTCCCAATGTCTAGCCCAGACTCACTGATGAAAATAAATGAAATAGTCCGATAAAAAAAAAAAACTGTTATTGGTTCCTCAAGTAATGGTAGATTAAACTCGGCCTTGTCCCGGAAGGGCCTCTTTCTTCTGGACAGCCCGGGGGAGGGATAAGTAGGAATTTATGGCCGGATTAAAGAACCCAAAATTGTGGAATGCAGATTATCTGTAGTCAGATTGTAAGTGGGGAAGAAGTTTGGAAACGTAGCTAATGACACCCATACAAATAAAATGCATAATATTTTAAGTGATCAAACTAAATTCACTGAAATTGGAGTACCTGACTTTTATCATATTATTAAAAATTAAGACAAAATAAACAGGTTTTTACGAACACTAAAAGCTGAGAAAATCATTGATGAAAACACATATCAAGATTTGTTTGTGACTGGATCATCATATGGAATTCTATATGGGCTGCCCAAAATACATAAGCCCAATACTCCCTGTTGAGCCCTTTCTGGCATCTTACAATACGCTAATTATAAATTAGCTAAATTTTTTGGTACCCTTACTTGAACCACTAACAAAAAATAATTTTACTCTGAATAACTCGTACCATTTTAAAGACAAAATTTTATCACAAGACTCAGGTTTACTAATGGCCAGTTTAGATGTGGAATCTCTATTGACAAATGTCCCCGTGGAGGAAACAATTGATATCATATTAGATAAATTATTTCCTGAACCCGATTCTGTTTTTAGCAATTTTAACCGGTCTCATTTTAAAACATATTTAGAATTAGACGGTGTAGCCATGGGCGCTCCTTTGGGCCCGACATTCGCTAACATCTTCATGTCCTCCCAGGAGGAGCGCATGCTTGATGATTTTCCTCTCAGATTTCCCCCTATTTTTGACGTGAGGTCTGTGGATGACACATTCGCATTATTCAACAGAAACTCTCATATTGACCCTTTCTTGGCGTATGTTAATTCCCAACATAACAATATTAAGTTTACGGTCGAAAGAGAGGAAATAGTCAACTGGCTTATTTAGATGTACTCGTTACACGAGAGAATGGTTCTTTTAACACTTCTGTTTTTAGGAAGAAAACTTTTACAGGTCTAGGATCTAATTATTACAGCTCATGTTTTTATAATTTTAAGCTTAATTCATTGTCAACTCTTAGACATAGGGCATTTTTTATTACATCAAACTGGCATTCCTTCAATCAGGAAATAAATTACCTATTGGAATATTTTAGAAATAATTGCTTCCCTCAAAAGCTATTTTATAAGAGGCTTCGGAGTTTTCTTAATAAGCAGATTTTAACAATACGAAAACATTTATCACGGTACCATAGTTAGTCATTTATGCAAAGTTTCCATTTTTACATGATGACTCCTTCAGAAAAAGGTTTACCCAGGTTATGGAAAAACATTATGGTGCAGTCAGTATTAAACTAATACCAAAAAATCCATTAACAATTGGGTCTTTCTTTAAATATAAATATCGATTGAGTCCCTTCTTGACCTCAAAATGTAGTATATAAATATAACTTGCCCAAAATGTTAACTCCTGGGACTACGTGGGATCTACGAAGAGGTTACTGAAGGTCAGAATCGATTCTCATCGTGGAATAAGTTTCCGAACAGGAAGTAGGCTCTCCAACCCTGAACATTCAAATATCAGGAACCATGCAAAAATCTACAAAACACAAATCGAAAGAAAAGATTTTTGCATCATAGGGCAAACACCAAACCCCAAGAACTACCCATTTTAGAGTCGTTACTCATTAAGCAGCTGGTTCCCCAGTTGAATACCTAAACCTCTTCCATCCAACTGTACCTTAGTTAACGTTTAACTGTCTCCTCTTTTGTTGTCTCCTATCATTCAGTCTTCCTCTCTCTTAACTTAAGGTTGGTTGGCGGTTCCAGCTTTTAAATAATAATTTTCTTTAATTGTCTATTTTAGTAACTTTTAGTCTTTTCACGATTTTTTTAATTTTTAGTAAATTTAAGATTGTTTTATATTATTTTAAATATTGACAGATTCCCAGAAGATATAATAAATGTTATTACGAAACGTTGGAATAAAGAACTATGTAGACTGGCCTGTTTCCTTCAGTCAACGCCTGATTTGATATATATATATTATATATATATATATATATATATATATATATATATATATATATATATATAATATATATATATGTAAGTGTTTACATAATAAAAATATGGAATGTTAGCCATATATATAAAAGATTGCTTGCAGGAATGTGATCAGACTAGAGACGCTAAAGATGACGTATACAATAAGTATGTAGGCTAAGATAACATTGCCGTCACCTGTAGTCATTCAATTGTTTATAAACATTAGTCCAAGCTCCCTGCTTGAGACAACTACCCCGACCTATAATTCAAACGGCCTACGTGATCTGTAGCGTGTCTCATTTTGTGTTCGTATGAAACTATGTCATTTGTATGTATGTTCATATGTTCGAACTACTGTCTGTTCCTTCATAACTTGTAACAGAGATGGTAGACGAGCAGAACAGAGTTAGCTATCGTCATTAGAAGACCTGTACCTCTTTACCTAAGCTTTATCATGTAGAGGAATAGGATTAGCCATCATCATTGGCAGAAGCGATCAAGCTATCGTTATTAGAAGACTTGTACAATCATATTCTGATCTTCAGCATGTAAAACTTCAGAAGAATACATATAGTTTTATATTTCGTGTTTTCTACAAGAACCTCCTCACCATGAGTTTAACACATCGTCGTAATAACCACAAGATAATACCGACTTCGTAAATGATCTACAAACCCCAGACACTCCATTGAAGATGGAAGGGCAATACAACCGACTTAGCGTAAGATTATCGCTAGTCTAACACATTACCTCATAGGGCGCCTTATCATACAAGGCACAAGCCCTAATATTGGTGGCCAGCGTACCAGAAGAACTCTACAACGTCCTACGAAGAAAAACCAGAATAGTAAATCATGTATCATAAGAAGTCAACGACGACGGAAGCAGCAGATTCTTCAAGCAACATAGTATCATCGTTAGTGAGCGACTTCAGAAAACAACAAGAACTCTTTTAACGACGACGAAAAGCAAGAGATTCTTCAAGCAACTTAGTATCATCGTTAGTGAATAACTTCAAGAAACAAACCGACGTGTCCTTTTTCCTACGACAACGCAAGCTTCGTCTCTCATTAGAATCATTCAAGAAAACATCGTTAGTGAGCGTTTTCCGGCACTGCAAGAAACAAACCGAACGCGTCTGCAGCATCGGATTTTCAAGGGCTCGAATCA
Source organism: Macrobrachium nipponense (assembly GCF_015104395.2). Taxonomy (NCBI): domain Eukaryota; kingdom Metazoa; phylum Arthropoda; class Malacostraca; order Decapoda; family Palaemonidae; genus Macrobrachium; species Macrobrachium nipponense. Next base: position 14,540,604 of record NC_087214.1, on the reverse strand, counting down.
TCGAAACAACGCGCACGGGGTAAACTGAAGCCAAACTAGGTCATCCGCTAAATAAGAGGAAGGAGGACACAGGCCGTGTGTCGTTATCGGAACACCGTGACTTCCCACAAAAGCAAGCTAAGTACAATTTTTTATTCATTTGGAGTAAACTTTGAGTGTTTCCTTTGCAGGTCGAATTTCGTTATTCCTGTGGCTGAAGTTACGAGACATTCTTAATCTTACTTTTTTACAGAAATTATCAACATCATTGAGATTTCGCTACTGCGAGTTTTTATCTTTGAGTGTCTGTTTCCAGAAGTTCTACTGAAATATCATAATCATATACTATGTTAATTTTATCATTTTGGTGATTATTAATCCCTTACGTAACAAATCATATTAAACAGTGAATATGCGTTTACGCAGTGGACGTCTGTATTTATACAGATGCATGGATAGGGTCGTTAAGCACCGTAGTGATTAGAAACACACAAAAAAACAAGTGGAACACCCGTACAAATCTATATAAATTAGAGGTAACACTATTTCGGGTCATGACAATAAATGCTCCTTTGCAAAGTCCCGCTCGCAGTTTTAGCCTTGAGTTTTTTGAGTTATATAAATATCGAACCTCATGACTCAACTTAACTTTTAAAATATGGCTGGATTGCAAGGAATAACATGTCCTGTAAAAAACTTTCATCAGGCTAAATGCGCTGACCAGGATCCCTCACTATTTCAAATTTTAGCAAAGAATGAAGTACAAACAGTTAATATTGAATGCAGTAGTGATAACTTTGTCTTATTAGTAATCGCTCAGGTTCCTAATAGTTTCGTCATTCATTGCTTTATACGTAACCAGCAACATAATGCTAAAAACACACAACGTTGCCGATGGTAATAAAGAGAAGGATCTTAATTATTACAAAAAAAAAAATAGAAACAGTAGCCCGTTCAGAATCAAACAAGCAAACTCGTGACTGTGTCACCTAGTCAAGCGGTCAAGGTCAGTCAAAAACTGCGAAGTGTTCAAAGCATAGCAAATTCCATACAATAAGCGACTCTAGCAGAGTGGGGAAAAAGCGATGTTGGTTCATACATACCGATATCTTTTTTGAATTAAAAAGGATTGTTTTTCCTATGAAACACACGACTGTATAAAGTAATCAGAGCAGGTTTTCGTTTTTTTTTTAATACGTAAGTTATTATAAGTAGTTGGTGGATAAAGCCCGACTGTACGCGCCGTAAAAATTAGAATATCTTGTTTATTTCCTTTAGTACACGTAATATCCTGTATTTACGGACTCACCGTCTGTTGTTCGAACTTCCCTAATGAGAAGTCCGGATAAGGCGAGCGTTTACAGATACCTCTATAGTTATAAAAAACATTGATCTGTATCTAGTGTAATTGTAAGATTCATCTAGGGTATACAAATATTAACTTACATCCTGCAAAATAAGCGTGTTTATCAAAGGGAAATCCTATAAACCTTCAAACATATTAAAATCCGTTTGAACAAAAATGAGACAGTTTAATCAAATAATAACTTATATAAAGGAACTATACATTTGTCTCATAAATCGTAACATTGTTCAAATGACCCAACAGAATTCTCCCACAACCGCAGTCGCACTTTGCACGCAAAATCTCGAGAAGCATGCACCCTCGAATGTCTTAGTGCGTGTAAAAAGACTTTGCTGGGAAATGAAATTTTAATCCTTCCCTGACACTCTGAAATATAACGATTTCCGCGAACAAAAGCCCTAGACACGGTTGACTCGCTGCAAACAGTTAATATAGTAATCCACAAAAAACCTTATACATATAAATATCGCATTTCTTTATTGTTGCTAACTTTTATCCCGCCCAACAGTCGTGGATGAATCTCTCTGATAATCTATCTAAAGTAATATCAGTAAAGTCATTCAAGCAGAGGTGATTCAGCAGAAATTTTTTTTTTTATCTTTTACCTGAATACCAGGAAGTTTCTCCACTAGCGAGTGATCTCTGGAAAAAACGGATGTAATTTACACAAAATACGGTCTAAGGACAAACATAAAGCTATATACGTACCTTCGTATAGACTCTCACTGCAATTTCAAAATAGAGATAAAATGACGAAGTTGAAATATGTTAGTAATAGGAGCCATTAGGAAATCAAATAGCCCATATAATTTTCCCTCAAAACGTCATGCCATAAAAGATCGGACTTGGCGTATCTGCGTAGATTTCTGTCGCTTAAACAAGGAAACGACTCCGATAGTTTCCAGTGCCATGTAGCGACGACATCTTATCTCTGTTAGGTTAGAATAAATTTTTCACCAGCTTGGACTTACTTAAAAGCTTTTACCAGATACCATTACCTAAGTGATTGTACCTCATACTCCGTTTTCAGCACACTCAGGGACATTATCAATTTTTACGTATGCCTCCGGCTTACGTTGCGCCCCAATTACAATATAGTGTTTGGAGACTTTTAGGGGATAACCTACATGCCTATATGGATGATCTTGTAATCCTTTCTAATACCTTAGAAGTACATTCACATAAACTAGAGCTTAGTGCTTACAGAGACAAAGACATAATCTCAGAGTAAAATATCTAAATGTGAGTTTTTGTTTTAAAACCGAACATGTTTATCTAGGTTTTATGTGTCTAGTCAAGGTTTTTCTTAAAAGTAGTCCATGGTAAGGTGTCGGCTATTCATAACTTTCCGTACTTATTAACGTAAAGGGGGAAAAGGGGGATACAGCACTTTTGCGCTGTAGTGGGTATTACAATCGTATGTAAATAATGTAACTCTTCAATCATGACAGCTCCTTTAACAGATCTTACGAAGAAGAGCGTAGATTTATTATGGTCTGAAAAGCATCAACAGGCGTTCGATATCTTAAAAGCGGAAATGCAGCTTACCTAACTTAAAAATCCCTGATTTAAATAAGGAATTTTTTTTTATTGCAACAGACGCCTCAGACCAAGGGGTAAGAGGGGTACTACTTCCCTAATATGATAAACAGTTCTTCCCTATAGCTTTTTATTCACGTAAACTAAAGCCCTCTGAAAGTAAATATGCAGTAATAGGCAAGGAAGGGCTAGGTATCTTTAACACTAGTACATTTTAAGTTCATAATCTATGGCTATCCTGATAAAGTCCTTACTGAACATGAGTCCTTTACCGAGTTTTTCAAAGGCTTTAATCACAGTCCAAAAGGAACTCGGTGACAAATGATCATTCAGGTTATTGGAGCCAAGATAAGATATCTACCTGGGAAAGCAAATATCATAGCTGACGCATTATCCCGCAATCCCGCACCATACTGCAAAGAAACCATCAATTAGACTAAAAGATATAGAAACATCCGTCCCCTATTGTTAAAACCGTATCTAAACAAGAAAATTCTTAACCCAAGAGATCGCGAGCATTGAATATCTGGGTCGGAGTGCAGAACTGTTACAAACTGAACAAAGCAAGTGTCAACAGTGATAAGCAAAAACAATAAACACTTCGAACGGAAACAGGGTCAGCGGCTAAGCAAAAAACAACCAATAAACACTTCGAGCAGAAAACCCTAAAGCAAAAGTATAGTATGTGTATCAGAATTATGTAATCAAAATGTAATATTATATGTAGGTCCGTGACGAGGAAAACCCGAAGAACACAGCAGGTGACTAACGACCAGGTAGTAGTAATAATCTCTTCATACCAATCGTCATAAACTGGTTGCATTCCGTCATCCAGGGTTCCTTATTATGTCACAGAAAGCCAAATCACTATTTTACTGGCCTACAATGCTTACAGATATAAAAAGCACATAACTGATTGTAACACGTGTCATGAAAACAAGGGACACACTAAGACACCAGTCAGTTAAGGGCCTATCCTGTGCAAATCAATCCTTGAAAGAAAATACGTAGATTATTAACAGAATTTATGAGTCCTGACAGAGGGAATGAACACTTCTTAGTGTTAATAGTTCCTTGACACGTTATATAGAATTAATAGCACTAAAACAAACACCAGGCAATTGAGTGCGTTAGGAATATTTATAGTGCTAAATCAGTAAAATGGAATTCAACACATAATATACTGTGACTCGTGGTGTAATCAATAATAATCTCCCATAACACGTTGTGTTAAATTCCTATCCATTAAGAAAACCAATAATATATTTTATCACCCAGATCAATCGGTTTGGTAGAATAACGGATAATTAAATAGGAAGTGTCAATGTCTTACGAGTTACAACTCGTGATATTGGATCCGAACTGGATTACAGCGGTTCTCGCGGTTTTTAAATACCTTTATCATTTTATATCTTGTATCTATAGAATTGATGCCGCAAGTAGCCTTATACGGTACGCCGCTAGAACACTTTTCCACATATTCAAGCCAACCCATTAATTTATCAAATATATATAAAAAAAATATATAAATAAATATATATATAAAAAAAATAAAATAAATGGATACAAGTGGAGTCAATATAATACACTGCCGTAAGAAGTCGGAAGGGTACAAATTATAATAAAAAAGGAATCACGATAAAATCAATAAGCAAAACGTAACCATAGATAATTAAATATCCAAATATATATTCGTAAAGATTTGAACTCTAACTTAACGCTTAGTAATGACAAATAAGCTAAAAGTTCAAACACATATCAAAACCTACTGACATATTGTCTGTCCCGGTGATTTATATTCGTAGTCAATGAAAAAAAATATAATAATAATAAATAAATAAATAAATAAAATAAAATAAAAGAGATTTTAAAGTCAGGAAGTCTAGAGTGAAAATGTTTATCTATGGAATAATCCTATATGAATCTTATACAGGGCTAATAAATATATATAGAATTTGTATGGAAACCTTTTTCAATAGTTTGAATAAGGAATATTTAATTTCACATAATTACAATTATGCAGATTTCCAACATGAAACTAATATATTGTTCAATTTTGGTACTGTTTTTTTTTTTCAGACATTCTTTTCGTGTGGGTCGAGTATTAAAAGATAATCAATTTATCCTAAAGTCGTATTTATTACAGCAAGTAACGTAACTCTTAGCTGGCTGAGAGCAATCTCCTGCCAAGTGACGACGTCATCATTGCCGTATCAGTATTTGTTCCTTTTAACCTCAATAATCTGCTTACACAGGCTTCATCTCGCGCTTGCAAAAGCAGATTGACTGGAGAAAGGGACTGCCTAGCCCGAACTTCTCATGGGCATGGCAGACGTTAGGTACAAGTGTCTATCGGTGTGTGCAATGCAACTTTACCTAAGGAGTTGCAATAATTTTAAAATTAATAACAAAATAAGCAAATAGAATTTCTATAACAACAAAATGAATTAATTTTTCTGAACCTCATAGACATTTAGAAGTATCAAGATATATATGTGAAATATTTACTTGCAACATTAGCCTATTACAATTCAGTAAAACATTCATGGGAAAATGTCACATTTTTCTGAAAAACCCAAAGTTTATTTAGAAATTAGTTACATAGTGGGTTTTTTTCGTTGCATCTCCTACCTATTAATAAAGTTTTTTAAATTAACCTCAGAGGATGCGCGCGAGAAAATTGAATATGAAACTTTTGTTAGGGCACATAGGATCAGATTTTATCACAACTTAATTTCAGTTAGCATAGAGAAATACAGAATCATGATTAATCTTCTCTTTGACTCTTATGTTGCCTGGCAATCTTACAAATAGCTCCGTTTCACACTTCTTTGTCTAGTAACTTACTACCAGTAATATCGAATTTTCTTTGGGATTCGTATTGAATATCTGTTTATTTTTTATAATTATGGATATTTTTACAGTCATCATAGACCTGGATAGTTCACTCATTGTTAATGCCATGGATAAAAAAGTTTTGTACAGCGGACTCTTTTGAATTCCAAAATATCGCGAATTCATGTGGGTTAAGTCTGGTCTAAATGGCTCTCTTCCCTCCCCTGTATTTGGATGTCGTCTGAAATTTACTTTGCCCTTGTGACAAGTATAATTTCACTTGCAGGCTGATTAATGGAACCTGGTTACAGTATCCTGCAGTACGAGAGTTTCACATCGCAACTTAAAAATCGTTCGTCGCAGCGGACGACTACAGTCAAGTAACGACCGCCTACAATGTGAAAGGAATAAGCACCATCATGGACTTCTTCGACCGACACTATATCTCGTCGTTAATCTCGACCGACACCCGTATCTCGTCGTTAATCTCGTTTTAATGCGGAACGCTCCGGCGGCTGTCGGAATCGACTACGAAAGGGACATACTTCCGACAATTACGACCCGAAGGATATTCAACTCTACTTTGCTGGCGAAGGACTCGTGCTGGGATATTTATTCATCGCGAACGTAATCGTGTAGCTTAGGATGCAGAGAATAAGTATGAGCGCAAAAATAGAACGTTGGACCCGCCCAGGCAAATTTTCCCCCCCTTGTTTTAACCTGTGAAAATAGGCCGTTTCATTGGGCTATAGGTGGTTGTCTGGAACTGTGTAATGGACGAAAAGTTGTTCGAACGCTAGTTAAAAAGTGAGTAGTATAACCTCGGTCATGTATCCTATATATAATAAAGTATCATGTACCTATATATAATTGATCATAAATAACAGAGTCGAAATATATCTTTGCGTGTACGCAATAGGAATCTCTTATATAAATGATCATGAATAACAGAATCTAAATATATCTTTGCGTGTACGCAATAGGAATCTATTTAAAGTGCACATATATTATCATAATATATGAATCCATATACATATGTATAAACAAATCAGGTGCCTATAATCAATCTGTTACCTTTTGATCTTACCAATATCTGCAGTTGTATATGAGTTAGTATATTGATTAATGAATCAGTCAGCATAAACATTAATAATGTTATCAATTCATATATGAAAATCTATCAGTTAAATATGTTTTTATCATATTAATCTTCATTCTATGCAATTATCGAGTACATTAGTATTTTCTGTAGCATATGTATCTTAATGAGATGAAGTGAAAAACTGTATCATTATATATCCTGTGATCACTATTATTTACCAATATCATTGTTTATATTTATTACTTGAATCAATTCATGTACACCATGAATTTTTATTTACTTATATATATATATATATTCACATAGTGTCTGTATCACACTCCTATAAGTCAAATGCAAGTCAAGTTTGAGTAATATTCAGTAGCTGGTTTGGTAGCTGACCGAGTCTAATGTAAGTGTTTACATAATAAAAATATGGAATGTTAGTCCATACATATAAAAGATTGCTTGCAGGAATGTGATCAAGACTAGAGACGCTAAAGATGACGTATACAATAAGTTATGTAGGCTAAGATAACATGCCGTCACCTAAGTAGTTCATTCAATTGTTTATAAACATTAGTCCAAGCTCCCTGCTTGAGACAAACTACCCCGACCTATAATTCAAACGGCCTACGTGATCTGTAGCGTGTCTCATTTTGTGTTCGTATGAAACTATGTCATTTGTATGTATGTTCATATGTTCGAACTACTGTCTGTTCCTTCATAAACTGTAACAGAGATGGTAGACGAGCAAAACAGAGTTAGCTATCGTCATTAGAAGACCTGTACCTCTTTACCTAAGCTTTATCATGTAGAGGAATAGGATTAGCCATCATCATTGGCAGAAGCGATCAAGCTATCGTTATTAGAAGACTTGTACAATCATATCTGATCTTCAGCATGTAAAACTTCAGAAGAATATCATATAGTTTTATATTTCGTGTTTTCTACAAGAACCTCCTCACCATGAGTTTAACACAATCGTCGTAATAACCAACAAGATAATACCGACTTCGTAAATGATCTACAAACCCCCAGACACTCCATTGAAGATGGAAGTGCAATACCAACCGACTTAGCGTAAGATTATCGCTAGTCTAACATTACCTCATAGGGCGCCTTATCATACAAGGCACAAGCCCTAATATATATATATATATATATATATATATGTAATATATATATATTTTTATATATATATATATATATATATATATATATATATATATATATATATATATATATATATATATATATATATATATATAGAGAGAGAGAGTGAGAGAGAGAGAGCGAGAGAGAGAGAGAGAGAGAGAAAAAAAAAAAAAATTTTTTGTTTGTGGAAGAGAAATGAAACTTGATGCTAACTCATTTTGCAGTTCCGGGTGTGGGTTGGGGTGGGGATGAGTTGTGGATGGGGGTGGGGTGGGATTATTTTGTGGGGTGCGATGGGTTGTGGGTGGGGAGGGTTGTGGGGATGATTGTGGAGGTGGGTTAATTGTGGAATGGGGGTGAGGTGGGGGCATTGTAGGAACGATATGATCTCAAACTTCAACCCTTTTGTTGAATAAAATGACTTGATAATGAATCTCAGAATTTCATTTCTGTTCTCAGACAGAAAAAGAACAAAGGAGTGAATATATATATATATATATATATATTATATATATATATATATATATATATGTGTGTGTGTGTGTGTGTGTGTGTGTGTGTGTGTGTGTGTGTGTGTGTAGCTGACTGTATCTATTAAAAAATTCTATTTGATTCGATTAACCTGCAGTTTAACCTCATGCTTCATACTAGTATAATAGATTGATGCAGGGTGATTGCAAGTATGATAATAGTCCATTATTCTATTTAAATTGTTCTTTGAAAGTAAGTTTATTGAATGCTTAGATATTTGCAGTTTTCATTTCCAACAACGATTCGTGAGATGAACTATCTTTTTTAATCAGTAATGACAAGAAACTATACTTGATACATCTCTGGATAGTGCTGTCATTGTTTATATATGAAAAAACTTTCTCTCTCTCTCTCTCTCTCTCTCTCTCTCTCTCTCTCTCTCAAAATTCTCAAATATAATACAAATCCCAGTTCGATGTACCTTTCCTAACATCTATATCTAAAGCTGAAATAAAATAACATCTGTTATTATACTTTTTAGAGTTTGCGCTTATTTTTCTTTGTTGCAAATATATGTATATGTATATATATATATACTATATATGTGTATATATACTATATATATATATATATATATATATATATATATATATATAATTCGAGCTACAAATGTCCTTTAATATTTAATTCGCTCTACCTCGGAATTGATATATTTTCATATATGTACCGAAGGGGAATTTTTAGTTGATAATAATTTCGTCCCCCCATGGGATCGAACCACCGTCCAGTGGACGGGAAACGAAATCAGAAACGGACAGTGACGCTATCGAGTCGGCCAGCAGAGAGGCTAATAAGTTTATATCGATTCTGACCATCACAAATCACCGTCGATCTCGGTGTTTTCGTATGGATATGAAACCCCCTCAACCATGCTAGCCAATTCGAGCGTTTGACCAACGTAGCCTTGTTATGAATACTTATCACATCACCGTTATTCATATAAACAAAATAAATTATTGAATAATTAAGTAAATAAGCAAGCAAGCAATGTACAGAAGATGGTAACGATGTTAAACACTATAGTAGTTTCCCATAAAAAAACGTTTCTAGATAATCTGATAGGACAACGATTCTTCATGAAATAAAAACTCCTAAATCTAAACATTAGATTCATAAACAGATACCGAAATAATAGGTGTTCAGCGAAACCTTGAAAAAGGTTAAATACGTAAAAGAGCAAAGCCAGTTATCCATAGCAGGTTTATAAGCGACTGTGCAAAAAGACTTCGAACGTCTGAAATGTACCACCGCATATCATTAAAGGTCGGAACTTTGCATCGAGTAACCGAAACTGGGCGCCAAAAGTCCTTAGACTTTTTCAATTTTTTCGCTTTTTGGTGGACTTTTTTTTTTTTTTTCTTTTGAAAATTTGCACATGGACGAGAGCTGGTTTTTTTTCTCCCCCTCCTTTCTCCTCCTCCTCCTCCTCCTCTCCTTTCTCTCCTCCTCCTCCTTCTCCTCCCTTCTTTCCTCCCCTCCTTCTCCCTCCCTTCCTTAAAGTCTCTCCATCCGTAAATTTCCCTCCCCCCTCATTCTCTCTCCATTCATTCTCTCTCTCTCTCTCTCCTTCTCTCTCTCTCTCTCTCTCTCTCTCTCTCTCTCTCTCTCTCTCTCTCTCTCTCTCTCTCCATCCGTAAATTTCCCTCCCCCCTCAATTCCTCTCCCTTAATGTCTCTCTCTGACATTATCTCAGACGCCCTTCACCTTTCACTTCGTCACTGTTGTTTCCACATTCGCTTTTTCATTTCAACAAACACTTTCACCCATCTTTCCGGGAAGCCCAACGATTCAGTACAAGTGCACACTCTTTTATTATACAGAGCTGCGGACTCAATCAGTGACTTACCACAGTCCGAAGGCTGCAGTCTTTGTTAACAACATTGCTTCACCTTTCTGCTTCGAAAACGTTCTCTCTGACCCTCAGACTGAATCACTCCCCCCTCTTAGGAGTATCCACGAGTGGAGCTTACTCATTTTTCAATGAGCAGTGGCTCGCGTCATTGAGACGTACTTTCATTCTCTCACAAACACTTCAATTCCACTTACCATTTGAACTTACCATTTGAACTTATCTCAGACGCTCAGCGACATCACTCCCCCACCTAGGAGCGCTGCCACGAGTCCAGCTTACTCATTACTGAGCATTGGCTGATGTCCTTGATACGTCCTTCACCTTTCTGCTTCGAAAACGTTCTCTCTGACCCTCAGACTGAATCACTCCCCCCTCTTAGGAGCATCCACGAGTGGAGCTTACTCATTTTTCAATGAGCATTGGCTCGCGTCATTGAGACTTAATTTCATTCTCTCACAAACATTTTTAAAGATCCTTCTTAAGGTTTCATTTTAATGTTACGACTTTTCCTTTATACACCATCATTGCTTTGTTCATGTGCTCAAACTATATCAATCAATCAAAGACTGCCAGTCTGAATGCCTTCCTCTTTATTATTGACATTACTTCAAGGACATCGTCTCCAACCTTCAATGCCATACCTCCCCGCCACATAGGAGCACTAGCACGTGTGCAGCATACTCAATTATACTTACCTCCATTATTATTATTACCCACATTCATTTTCATTGAGCACTGACTCACGTATCTGACATGTCCATGATAGAAATGTCTATATAAAGTTTCGGCTATCGTTCCGGCTCATCTAAGGATTCAGTACAATGACATGTGCTCTCCCTCAATCAATCAAAGACCGCCAGTCTGAACGCCTTCCTGTTTATTATTAACATTACTTCAAGGACATCGTCTCCAAACCTCAGTGCCATACCTCCCCGCCCCATAGGAGTATTGGCACGAGTGCAGCTCATTCAATTTTAGTTAGCTCTATTATTATTTGCCCAGCTCTATTATTATTATTATTATTTATTTACCCAGCTCTATTATTATTTACCCACATTCATATTCATTGAGCACTGGCTTATGTATCTGACATGTCCATGATAGAAATTTCTAAATAAACATTTTTGGCTATCTTTCCGGCTCGTCTAAGAGGATTCAGTAGAATGCACACTCATTATTCATACAAAGCTGATGAATTCATTCATTAAAAAACTTCTAATGATCCTTCTTAAGGTTTCATTTTAATGTTGCGACTGTTCCTTTATACATCATCTTTGCTTTATTCATATGCTCAAACATAATCAATCAAAGACCGCCAGTCTGAATGCCTACCTCTTTATTATTGACATTACTTCAAGGACATCGTCTCCAACCTTCAATGCCATACCTCCCCGCCACATAGGAGCATTGGCACGTGTGCAGCATACTCAATTTTACTTACCTCCATTATTATTACCCACATTCATTTTTACTGAGCACTGACTCACGTATCTGACATGTCCATGATAGAAGTGTCTATATAAAGTTTCGGCTATCTTTCCGGCTCATCTAAGGATTCAGTATAATGACATGTGCTCTACCTCAATCAATCAAAGACCGCCAGTCTGAATGCCTTCTGTTTATTATTAACATTACTTCAAGGACATCGTCTCCAAACCTCCCCTCCTCATAGGAGTATTGGCACGAGTGCAGCTCATTCAATTTTAGTTAGCTCTATTATTATTTGCCCAGCTCTATTATTATTATTTACCCAGCTCTATTATTATTTACCCACATTCATTTTCATTGAGCACTGGCTTACATATCTGACATGTCCATGATAGAAATTTCTAAATAAACATTTTCGGCTATCTTTCCGGCTCGTCTAAGAGGATTCAGTAGAATGCACATTCATTATTCATACAAAGCTGATGAATTGATTCATAAAAAAACTTCTAATGATCCTTCTTAAGGTTTCATTTTATTGTTACGACTTTTCCTCCATTCAAATAACCACTTTCGGCCATCTTTCCGGCTCGTCTAAGATTCAATAACTTTGCACACTCTTTGCTTATAGAGAGTTGCTCAGAGTTGCTCACTCAATCAGTAGACCGCCAGTCCGAAGGCCTTAGTGTTTCTTAAAATTGCCACTTTTCCTTCAAACGAGTCAACAAATATGCTGCTCATTTACTAATGCTTTTACAGATTTCCTGACTCAATCAATGACCGCCAGTCCGAAGGTCTTCCTGTCTATTTCGATTGCTGTTCATTTCTTTCTCAAAGACACCATCTGCATTGCTCAACGCCAGTCCTCCCCCCAACTAGGAGCCCTGGCATGAGTCGAGCCTGCACCTCTGCCATTTATCCACATTCATTTATTTCAAAATGACCTTTGGCTCATGTCTTTGAGACGTCCTTATAATTCCATTCGATTCTTAGGACTATTGCATCATCTAAATAAACAGTTTTGACAATCTTTCCGGCGATTCTAAAGACTGGGTGGAATCTGTATTTTTAGACTGGCGTTTTCATTTTATTGTTACGACTTTTACAGATTTGCTGACTCAATCAATGACCGCCAGTCCGAAGGTCTTCCTGTCTATTTCAATTGCTTTTCATTCGCTTTTCAAAGACACCAACTAGGAGCACTGGCATGAGTCGAGCTTGCACCTCTTCTACTCATCCACATTCATTTATTTCAAAATGACCTTTGGCTCGTGTCTTTAAGATGTCCTTCATATTCCATTCGATTCTTAGGACTATTACTTCATCGAAATAAACAGTTTTGACCATCTTTCCGGCGAGTCTAAAGACTGGGTAGAATCCGTTTTGATTGACTGGCGTTTTCATTTTATTGTTACGACTCTTACTCATTCGAAATAAACAGTTTCGACCATCTTTCCGGCCAGTCTAAAGATGCAGTACTATGCACACTCACTGGTTATAGAGAGCTGCGGACTTCATCAGCGACTGCCAGTCTGAAGGCTTGGCTGTTTATCCAAATTCATATTTCCTTCGTCGTACAAAAAGTTCTCATGATCCTTCTTAAGGTTTCATTTTATAGTTACGACATTTATCTCATATCATCATTAAGGTTTTGGACATCTTTCCGCTCTCTCTAAAGACTGAGTACATTGCAGGCTCTTCCTTCCTTCATAATCTTTCTCATTTCCTTCGTAAACATAGTTAGGACTCTTTTGTTCCATATAAATGATCAAGTTTTGGCCATCTTTCTGCATCGTCTGAGCAGTAAGTGAAATGCACAATAATTTTTCCTGAGAATACTGCAGTTGTCTCAGTCAAAGACCGCCAGTCCGAATACCAAAATATATGACACATTCAGTTCCCTTCTCTCCCTTCCTTCATTCAAATAATCACTTTCGGCCATCTTTCCTGCTCGTCTAAGGATTCAGTAACTTTGCATACTCACTGGTTATAGAGAGCTGCTGCTTACTCAAATCAGTAGACCACCAGTCTGAAGGCCTTAGTGTTTCTTAAAAATGCCACTTTTCCTTCAAATAAATTATCACTTTTGTTGGTCATCTTCCGGCTCGTCGAATGACTAAATAACTTTGCACCTTCATTGCTCAAACAGTGCTTCTGACTCTAATGCTAGACCGCCAATTTCAAGGCCTTTCTCTTTGCTGTCTTTGATTCATCTTTCTCTTCTTTTGAAGAAGTCGTCTCGGACCCTCAGCGCCATATCTCTCCCCGCCCCATAGGAGCATTGGCACGAGTGAAGCTTGCTCATTTCTTGAGACGTCTTATCTCATTTCCTTCGGTATAGTTAAGACTATTGTTTCAAATGAATCATCAGTTTTGGCCATCTTTCTTTCTCGTCTAAGCATTGAGTAGAACGCACAGTTGTTCCAGAGAGGAAGCAACTGTATCAATCCCAGACCGCCAGTCCGAACACCAACACATATTCCAAATTGAGTTCCCTTCTCTCGTCGAACTCTCTTTTTACAGATTGAAGGCTAAAGAAAAATCACCAGTCTGCGACGGACATGCCAGCGCCGCAAACTATTCTCTCTCTCTGTCTCTATCTCTCTCTGTCTCTATCTCTATCTCTCTCTGTCTCTATCTCTCTGTCTCTATATCTCTCTCCTTTCTTCCAACTTTCTCTTTATAAGTCTGTGATCTATATACAAACAATACAAACTTATATGAGTTTCTCTCACAACAAATTTTCACTACAAATTAAATTTTCGTCATCTCCGACGTTACCGCGCAGCCCCTCTTAAAGAGCACTGACGATAATTGAGCTTTCTTGGTTTCATCCAAGAATTGTCTCTGTCATCGAGACGTTCTCCTTTAATTCCTCTCCTTTCTTCCACCAATCTCTCATTATAAGTCTGTACATTTATAAAAGATATCACAAAGTTTTAAATGATTGTCTATTTGATTTTTTACAGATTAAGGTCTAAAGAAAAATCTCCAGTCTGCGACGGACATACCAGCGCCGCAAACTATATCTCTCTCTCTCTCTCTCTCTCTCTCTCTCTCTCTCTCTCTCTCTCTCTCTCTTATTCGTCATCTCCTTCCTCCAGCCACTGTCTTTCTAAGTGTCTCTCTCACTTATATGTTTCTCTCACAATAAAATTCACCTTCCAATCAAATATTCGTCATCTCCGACACTGCCGCCAGCCCCTCTTAAAGAGCACTAGAAATAGATGAGCTTACTTGGATTTATTCAAGAATTGGCTCTGTCATCGAGACGTTCTTTATCTAGGCCTTTGACTCTCTCTCAACTTTAATTTTCGTTTTTGGCCTTTGACTCGGGGCCTCTCTCAGCCTGAAAGTCATATTTGCTTGGATTGCTCTAAGAATTAGCTCTGCCTTCGAGACGAAAAATTCGCTTTCAAATCTATTTCATGTCATCTCTCTCTGCTCCCTCTCCTTCCTTCAACCACTCTTTTTTCAAGTCTTTCTCTCTCTTTCACTTATATGATTCTCTCACGACAAAATTCACCTTTGAATCAAATATTCGTCATCTCCGACGCTACCGCCAGCCCCTCTTAAAGAGCACTGACAATAATTGAGCTTACTTGGATTGATCAAAGAATTAGCTCTGTCTTCGAGACGAAATATTCATTTTCAAATCAATTTCGTGTCATCTCTCTCTGCTCCCTCTCCTTCCTCCGACCACTCTACTTACGTGGCCCAGAGGGTTGCTCTCTCACATACCCCTCTCCATATTAAATGCAGGAACAAGCGCGCGAGGTCCATAGAAAAAAAATCGTCCATGGTACATAAAATTGTCTCTTCCTTCCTTCCATTTTCGTCTTTGAATCTGCCTCCTAGCCTAGTTTTATCATTTTCTCTAGGCCTCTAAATTTCTCTCAACTTCACTTTTCGTTTTTGAATCGGCCCTCTCACATGCACATCTTATATATGTCATCTCTCCCCACTTCCTCTCCTTTCTTCAAACACTCTTTTTTCAAGTCTGTCTCTCTCACTTATATGTTTCTCTCATCAGCCCCTCTTAAAGAGCACTGGCTTTCTCCATTACTTCCTCTGCTTCTCCTCAATCTCTCCCAACTTTCTCTCCTTTCTTCAACCACTCTTTCTTAGTCTCTCTCTCTCACTTATATGTTTCTGTCACACAATTCAGTTCCATTCTCTCCAGGAACTTTTTTTTACAGCTAGTATAATCTTTCTCCACTACTTCCTCTGCTTCTCCTCAATCTCTCACCACTTCATCTCCTTCCTTCAACCACTCTCTTTCTAAATCTATCTCTCTCTCACTTAAATGTTTCTCTCAACAAAATTCACCTTTGAATCAAATATTCGTCATCTCCGACGCTACCGCCAGCCCCTCTTAAAGAGCACTGACAATAATTGAGCTTACTTGGATTGATCCAAGAATTGGCTCTGTCTTCGAGACGAAAAATTCAATTTCAAATCAATTTCGTGTCATCTCTCTCTGCTTCCTCTCCTTCATCCAACCACTCTACTTATGTGGTCCAGAGGGTTGCTCTCTCACAGAGCCCTCTCTATATTAAATGCACGAACAAGCGCGCGAGGTCCATAGAAAAAAAATCGTCCATGGTCTATAATTTCTCTGTTTACTTCCACTCTCTCCTGCCTTCCATTTTCGTCTTTGAATCGGCCTTCCGGCCGAGTTCTACTGTCTTGTCTAGGCTCAGACTCTCTCATCTACAATTTTGGCCTTTGACTCTGGCCTCTCTCAGCCTGACAGTCATATTTGCTTTCATGGTCTAGTGGCCGACATCGAGTGTCGTCTGTCTGAACGGCCCTCTTTCAGGCCGACAGTGTTTCTCTCACAAATTCAGTTCCATTCTCTCCAGGAATTTCTTTTACAGCTAGTAGAATCTTTCTCCATTACTTCCTCTGCTTCTCCTCAATCTCTCACCAATTCATCTCCTTCCTTCAACCACACACTTTCTAAATCTATCTCTCCCTCAACAAAATTCACCTTTGAATCAAATATTCGTCATCTCCGACGCTACCGCCAGCCCCTCTTAAAGAGCACTGGCAAATAATTGATCTTACTTGGATTTATCAAAGAATTAGCTCTATCTTCGAGACGAAAAATTCAATTTCAAATCTTTTTCATGTCATCTCTCTCTGGCTTTCTCCATTACTTCCTCTGCTTCTCCTCAATCTCTCCCAACTTCCTCTCCTTTCTTCAACCACTCTTTCTAAGTCTCTCTCTCTCACTTATATGTTTCTGTCACAAAATTCAGTTCCATTCTCTCCATGAACTTTTTTTTACAGCTAGTATAATCTTTCTCCACTACTTCCTCTGCTTCTCCTCAATCTCTCACCACTTCATCTCCTTCCTTCAACCACTCTCTTTCTAAATCTATCTCTCTCTCACTTAAATGTTTCTCTCAACAAAATTCACCTTTGAATCAAATATTCATCTCCGACGCTACCGCCAGCCCCTCTTAAAGAGCACTGACAATAATTGAGCTTACTTGGATTGATCAAAGAATTAGCTCTGTCTTCGAGACGAAATATTCATTTTCAAATCAATTTCGTGTCATCTCTCTCTGCTTCCTCTCCTTCCTCCGACCACTCTACTTACGTGGCCCAGAGGGTTGCTCTCTCACATACCCCTCTCCATATTAAATGCAGGAACAAGCGCGCGAGGTCCATAGAAAAAAAATCGTCCATGGTACATAAAATTGTCTCTTCCTTCCTTCCATTTTCGTCTTTGAATCTGCCTCCTAGCCTAGTTTTATCATTTTCTCTAGGCCTCTAAATTTCTCTCAACTTCACTTTTCGTTTTTGAATCGGCCCTCTCACAGGCACATCTTATATATGTCATCTCTCCCCACTTCCTCTCCTTTCTTCAAACACTCTTTTTTCTAGTCTGTCTCTCTCACTTATATGTTTCTCTCATCAGCCCCTCTTAAAGAGCACTGGCTTTCTCTATTACTTCCTCTGCTTCTCCTCAATCTCTCCCAACTTCCTCTCCTTTCTTCAACCACTTCTTTCTAAGTCTCTCTCTCTCTCTCACTAATATGTTTCTGTCACACAATTCAGTTCCATTCTCTCCAGGAATTTTTTTTTTACAGCTAGTATAATCTTTCTCCACTACTTCCTCTGCTTCTCAATCTCTCACCACTTCATCTCCTTCCTTCAACCACTCTCTTTCTAAATCTATCTCTCTCTCACTTATATGTTTCCCTCTCAACAAAATTCACCTTTGAATCAAATATTCGTCATCTCCGACGCTACAGCCAGCCCCTCTTAAAGAGCACTGACAATAATTGAGCTTACTCCGATTGATCCAAGAATTGGCTCTGTCTTCGAGACGAAAAATTCAATTTCAAATCTATTTCATGTCATCTCTCTCTGCTTCCTCTCCTTCCTCCAACCACTCTACTTATGTGGCCCAGAGGGTTGCTCTCTCACATAGCCCTCTCTATATATATTGCACGAACAAGCGCGCGAGGTCCATAGAAAAAAAATCGTCCATGGTATATAAAAATATCTCTCCTTCCTTCAATTCCAGTCTTTAAATCGGTCTCCTCGCCTAGTTTTTTCATATTCTCTAGGCCTCTAAATGTCTCTCAAATTCTCTCATCTACAATTTTGGCCTTTGACTCTGGCCTCTCTCAGCCTGACAGTCATATTTGCTTTCATGGTCTAGTGGCCGACATAGAGTGTCATCTGTCTTACAACTCTCTCTCTCTCTCTCTCTCTCTCTCAGAGAGTCTATCATGAGTTCCTCTCCTTCCACTCTCTCCTGCCTTCAATTTCCGTCTTTGAATCTGCCTCCTTGCCTGGTTTTACCATAACCTCTAGGCCTCTGAATTTCTCTCAACTTCACTTTTCGTTTTTGAATCGGCCCTCTCACAGGCCCATCGTGCTCTCTCACAACAAAATCCAATTTCAAATCAAATATTCGTCATCTTCGACGCTACCGCCAGCCCCTCTTAAAGAGCTCTGGCAATAATTGAGCATACTTGGATTCATCCAAGAATTGCCTCTGTCTTCGAGACGTTCTTTGACTTTACTCTGGCTAAATAACTTTATTGAATCGGTCTACGCCGACATAGAGGGGCATATCCAAATCTCTGACTGTTTGAACTGCCCTCTCTCAGCACAACAGTATTTTTTGTACTTTGCAAGTACATACAATCGGCCGACTAGCCGATCTATTTAAGCCTCTGACTTTGTGTGGTCAGTGGAGGCCCAAAGGGTCGCTCTCACACGTAGCCCTCTGTATATAGTATGCAAGAACAAGCGCTCGTGGTCCATAGAAAAAAAATCGTCCATGGTCTATAATTTCTCTCTACTTCCACTCTCTCCTGCCTTCCATTTTCGTCTTTGAATCGGCCTTCCGGCCGAGTTCTACTGTCTGTCTAGGCTCTGACTCTCTCATCAACAATTTTGGCCTTTGACTCTGGCCTCTCTCAGCCTGACAGTCATATTTGCTTTCATGGTCTAGTGGCCGACATCGAGTGTCGTCTGTCTGAACGGCCCTCTTTCAGGCCGACAGTGTTCTCTCCCTTCCATCTCTCTCTCTCTCTCTCTCTCTCTCTCTCTCTCTCTCTCTCTCTCTGCCAAAAGGCCGAATTCTACCATTATTGTCTATGTTTCTCTCACAACCAAAATCCAATTTCAAATCTCTGAAAGTTTGCATTGCCCTCTCTCAGCACAACAGTATTTTTTGTACTTTGCAAGTACATCCAATCGGCCGACTAGCCGATCTATTTAAGCCTCTGACTCTGTGTGGTCAGTGGAGGCCCAGAGGGTCGCTCTCACACGTAGCCCTCTGTATATAGTATGCAAGAACAAGCGCTCGTGGTCCATAGAAAAAAAATCGTCCATGGTCTATAAAGTTTCTAGGATGTGACTCTCTCATCTACGATTTTTGCCTTTGATTCGGGCCTCTCTCAGCCTGCCAGTCATATTTACTTTCAGGCCGACTGTGTTCTCTGCCTCCCAACTCTCTCTCTCTCTCTCTCTCTAGGCCTTTGACTCTCTCTCAACTTTGATTTTCGTTTTTGAATCGGCCCTCTCACAGGCCTTTGACTCGGGCCTCTCTCAGCCTGACAGTCATATTTGCTTTCATAATTGGTCTACTAGTCGGAATCGAGCGTCGTCTCTAGCGCCCTGACTCTGACTGAACTCCCTTCTCACATGCTGACAGTGTTCTCTGCCGTCCAACTCTCTCTCTCTCTCTCTCTCTCTCTCTCTTCTCTCTCTCTCTCTCTCTCTCTCTCTCTCTCTAGGCCTTTGACTCTCTCTCAACTTGAATTTTCGTTTTTGGCCTTTGACTCGGGCCTCTCTCAGCCTGACAGTCATATTTGCTTTCATAGCCGGAATCGAGCGTCGTCTCTAGCGCTCTGACTCTTACTGAACTCTCTCAACTTTAATTTTCGTTTTTGAATTGGCCCTCTCACAGGCCCACAGCTCTCAACTTCTACCATCGTGTCTAGGCTCTGACTCTCTCACATCTACAATTTTGGCTTTTGACTCGGGCCTCTCTCAGCCTGACAGTCATATACTGGCCGACACGAGCGGCGTCTCTAGTGCTCTGACTGACTGAACTGCGCTCTCACACGCCGACAGAGTAACTGGCTTTCCAGGCTCTCTCTCTCGCTCTCTACCCGGGCCGTCGGTAGGACCCCAGGGATTACGTCGGAGGCCACGCCTTTAAGCCGTCCGGGAAGAAATCCCTCCCCCTATCTGGGTCGGCTTCAAGGGTCCCCTAATTCCTGAGCACCCATTCCCCCGACCCCGCAACCCTGCAGCCCCGCCGGCTGCCAACGCCGTATACAGTATTAAGAAACAATGTCACTAAATTTATTATTATTATTATTATTATTATTATTATTATTATTATTATTATTATTATTATTATTATTATTATTATTATTATTATTATTATTTTGTATAAGTTCCACAATGATAAATCAACGGTAGAATGTGAGACTTTTTTTATAAAGTCTCACCATTTACAGTTAATTCTGTTTTCGGCATTATTATTATTATTATTATTATTATTATTATTATTATTATTATTATTATTATTATTATTATTATTATTATTATAATTTATCTCTCCCTTCCTCTCACCTTCGTATACGTTCACTAGAATTCACTCAGTACGTTCGCTATTATTCGCCGACGTTCCCTAAAGTCAGCTTACGTTCGCCGACGTTTGAATATAATATTTAGTGAATAAATATGACGTTTTTCAATTATTTATTTAGATAACAAAATCCAACTTTTTCTGAGGAGAATGAAAACTGGCAAGCAGAAACCGTAGGCTTCTTCCTCATCTGTCTCTCTATGTCTTGACTTTTTCAACTCCTACGCGGTTCGCGCTCACAAACAGACATACATTTATAACTTTATTTCTTTTTACGTGCGTGCGTAAGCGCGCGCGTGTGTGTGCGTGAGGAATCGCCTGACAAGATTACTCAAAGGATTAGCACCTACAGAAAGCAGCCTCCTAATCCTACAGCCAGATTCCGGATGGGATTGTAGAGGTTGACTGACCAGAAGGACTTATGTTCCCCCCCATTGCTCAATATATGTTTAACTTCTTCTCTTTCTTCTTCATTTATTCAACACAGATTATTAATTATAAATATCTAGCATATTTCATATTTATATATTCATTATATCAACTGAATAAGATATGCGCGCGCGCACGGCGAGAGAGAGAGAGAGAGAGAGAGAGAGAGAGAGAGAGAGAGAGAGAGAGAGAGAGAGAGAGAGTTAGTCAAACCCCCCCCCCCCCCCCCCCCCCCCCCCCCCCTCCCCCCCCCCCCCCCCTCTCTCTCTCTCTCTCTCTCTCTCTCTCTCTCTCTCTCTCTCTCTCAGAGCGCACAATGTGATGACCCATACAAAACTGACAATTTACATAAAACATATAAAATACAAAAGGTATTTTGCAATAAATATACAAAAAACCAGAAAGCTATTTTGTACTAAATTAAAGAAAACTCATTTTACATAAACTATGTATACTGCAAAGTTATTTTACAAAAAAAATAAAATACAAAAGCTTTATTCATGTTTTGGACTATATGGATGGATTCGTTGTAGTTTATGTCAGGGTTAAATCTGTTTAGGTTTATGACCGTGTGATATCCCATAATCCTGGATTATCTCTTTGATTTGTACCCTTTTGACATTTAATTAACCATCTGGTATTCTTGATCTTTTTGTTTACCTGATAAGTCTCTTTCCAATTGTATTTACATACGTTCCTTGACAATATCTTAGTATGTATGCTGTTTATATATATATAATATATATATATATATATATATATATATATATATATATATATACGTTTTTTTCTTTCAATGTTTTGAATAACGAAGAAAACGTGAAAACATAAAACGTTGTCGAGAGAGAGAGAGAGAGAGAGAGAGAGAGAGGAGGAGAGAGAGAGAGAGAGAGAGAGAGAGAGAGAGAGAGAGAGAGAGAGAGATAGAGAGATCATTCCATTCAGACGTATATAATAAATAAAATTTAATAAAAGATGAATTGACTAATGTTAATGAATTGTCTTTATTTTCTTTTATCTTTTATTGATGTTTTAAATGCGAAAAATAAAACTGCAAAGCAATTAAAACCCAACAGCAAAAACAGCCATACGTACGTCTCACCCTACACAGATAACTATAGGAGTTTGAATTGTTTTTGGAATTTTTTCCTGTCACATTAACAATTAGATATACACTTGACTGTCAGTCATACCTAACTACTAACGTATGTTCTATATACTATCTACACGTAGATCACAAAACAATCTTCGTAAATAGAAATTAACAAAAATAGAAGAGTTAGCCATCATCTTACTTTTTTCCTACGAGTTTACCGTGAAACATAGAAAACAAATGACTGTGTATTACATGGGGGGACTAAAGGTTATTAAAAATTGCTTATATATATCTATATATACAATTATATATATATATCATATATATATATATATATATATATATATATATATATATATATATATATATATATATATATATATATATCAGGGTCAATATATCTTCAGGTGCTTCTTCTTCTTCCTTCTCAATTTCTG
>NC_087214.1:14462670-14517246 GCF_015104395.2 Macrobrachium nipponense | reverse complement strand
GGACTGGCGGTCTTTGACTGAGACAAACTGCAGTATTCTCAGGAAAAATTATTGTGCATTTCACTAACTGCTCAGACGATGCAGAAAGATGGCCAAAACTTGATCATTTATATGGAACAAGAATCCTAACTATGTTGAAGGAAATGAGAAAGATTATGAGAGGAATGAGCCTGCAATGTACTCAGTCTTTAGACGAGC
This sequence comes from Macrobrachium nipponense, assembly GCF_015104395.2. Classification (NCBI taxonomy): domain Eukaryota; kingdom Metazoa; phylum Arthropoda; class Malacostraca; order Decapoda; family Palaemonidae; genus Macrobrachium; species Macrobrachium nipponense. The sequence continues at coordinate 14,517,048 of NC_087214.1, read as the reverse complement.
CGGAAAGATGTCCAAAATTAATGATTTATATGAGATAAATGTCGTAACTATAAAATGAAACCTTAAGAAGGATCACGAGAACTTTTTGTACGACGAAGGAAATATGAATTTGGATAAACAGCTAAGCCTTCAGACTGGCAGTCGCTGATGAAGTCCGCAGCTCTCTATAACCAGTGAGTTTGCATAGTACTGCATCTTTAGACTTGCTAGGAAAGATGGTCGAAACTGTTTATTTCGAATGAGTAAGAGTCGTAACAATAAAATGAAAACGCCAGTCAATCAAAACGGATTTAACCCAGTCTTTAGACTCGCCGGAAAGATGGTCAAAACTGTTTATTTCGATGAAGTAATAGTCCTAAGAATCGAATGGAATTTTAAGGACGTCTCAAAGACACGAGCCAAAGGTCATTTTGAAATAAATGAATGTGGATGAGTAGAAGAGGTGCAAGCTCGACTCATGCCAGTGCTCCTAGTTGGTGTCTTTGAAAAGCAAATGAAAAGCAATTGAAATAGACAGGAAGACCTTCGGACTGGCGGTCATTGATTGAGTAAGCAAATCTGTAAAAGTCGTAACAATAAAATGAAAACGCCAGTCTAAAAATACAGATTCCACCCAGTCTTTAGACTCGCCGGAAAGATGGTCAAAACTGTTTATTTAGATGAAGCAATAGTTCTAAGAATCGAATGGAATTATAAGGACGTCTCAAAGACACGAGCCAAAGGTCATTTTGAAATAAATGAATGTGGATAAATGGAAGAGGTGCAGGCTCGACTCATGCCAGTGCTCCTAGTTGGGGGGAGGACTGGCGTTGAGCAATGCAGATGATGTCTTTGAAAAAGAAATGAACAGCAATCGAAATAGACAGGAAGACCTTCGGACTGGCGGTCATTGATTGAGTCAGGAAATCTGTAAAAGCATTAATAAATGAGCAGCATATTTGTTGACTCGTTTGAAGGAAAAGTGTCAGTGTTAAGAAACACTAAGGCCTTCGGACTGGCGGTCTACTGATTGAGTGAGCAACTCTCTATAAGCAAAGAGTGTGCCAAGTTACTGAATCTTAGACGAGCCGGAAAGATGGCCGAAAGTGATTATTTGAATGGAGGAAAAGTCGTAACAATAAAATGAAACCTTAAGAAGGATCATTAAAAGTTTTTTTATGAATCAATTCATCATCTTTGTATGAATAATGAATGTGCATTCTACTGAATCGTCTTAGACGAGCCGGAAAGATAGCCGAAAATGTTTATTTAGAAATTTCTATCATGGACATGTCAGATATGTAAGCCAGTGCTCAATGAAAATGAATGTGGCTAAATAATAATAGAGCTGGGTAAATAATAATAGAGCTGGGTAAATAATAATAGAGCTGGGCAAATAATAATAGAACTAACTATAATTGAATGAGCTGCACTCGTGCTAATACTTCTATGAGCTGGGGAGTTATGGCACTGAGGTTTGGAGACGATGTCCTTGAAGTAATGTTAATAATAAACAGGAAGGCGTTCAGACTGGCGGTCTTTGATTGATTGAGGGAGAGCACATGTCATTGTACTGAATCCTTAGACGAGCCGGAACGATAGCCGAAACTTTATATAGACATTTCTATCATGGACATGTCAGATACGTGAGTCAGTGCTCAATGAAAATGAATGTGGGTAATAATAATAATAAAGAAGGTAAGTATAATTGAGTATGCTGCACACGTGCCAATGCTCCTATGTGGCGGGGAGGTATGGCATTGAAGGTTGGAGACTATGTCCTTGAAGTAATGTCAATAATAAAGAGGTAGGCATTCAGACTGGCGGTCTTTGATTGATTGAGTTTGAGCATATGAATACAGCAAAGATGATGTATAAATGAAAAGTCGTAACATTAAAATGAAACCTTAAGAAGGATCATTACAAGTTTTTTTATGAATGAATTCATCAGCTTTGTATGAATAATGAGTGTGCATTCTACTGAATCGTCTTAGATAGCCGAAAATGTTTATTTAGAAATTTCTATCATGGACATGTCAGATACGTAAGCCAGTGCTCAATGAAAATGAATGTGGCTAAATAATAATAATAGAGCTGGGTAAATAATAATAATAGAGCTGGGCAAATAATAATAGAGCTAACTAAAATTGAATGAGCTGCACTCGTGCCAATACTCCTATGAGGTGGGGAGGTATATATGGCACTGAGGTTTGGAGACGATGTCCTTGAAGTAATGTTAGTAATAAACAGGAAGGCGTTCAGACTGGCGGTCTTTGATTGATTGAGGGAGAGCACATGTCATTGTACTGAATCCTTAGACGAGCCGGAACGATAGCCGAAACTTTATATAGACATTTCTATCATGGACATGTCAGATACGTGAGTCAGTGCTCAATGAAAATGAATGTGGGTAATAATAATAATAAAGGAGGTAAGTATAATTGAGTATGCTGCACACGTGCCAATGCTCCTATGTGGTGGGGAGGTATGGCATTGAAGGTTGGAGACGATGTCCTTGAAGTAATGTCAATATTAAAGAGGAAGGCATTCAGACTGGCGGTCTTTGATTGATTGAGTTTGAGCACATGAACAAAGCAATGATGATGTATAAAGGAAAAGTCGTAACATTAAAATGAAACCTTAAGAAGGATCTTTAAAAGTGTTTGTGAGAGAATGAAATTACGTCTCAATGACGTGAGCCACTGCTCATTGAAAAATGAGTAAGCTCCACTCGTGGATGCTCCTAAGAGGGGGGAGTTATTCAGTCTGAGGGTCAGAGAGAACGTTTTGGAAGCAGAAAGGTGAATGACATATCAAGGACATCAGCCAATGCTCAGTAATGAGTAAGCTGGACTCGTGGCAGCGCTCCTAGGTGGAGGAGTGATGTCGCTGAGCGTCTGAGATAATGTCAAACGTCAAATGGTGTTGAGTGAAATTGAAGTGTTTGTGAGAGAATGAAAGTACGTCTCAATGACGCGAGCCACTGCTGATTGAAAAATGAGTAAGCTCCACTCGTGGATGCTCCTAAGAGGGGGGAGTGATCCAGTCTGAGGGTCAGAGAGAACGTTTTCGAAGCAGAAAGGTGAAGCAATGTTGTTAACAAAGACTACAGCCTTTGGACTGGGGCAAGTCACTGATTGAGTCCGCAGCTCTGTATAATAAAAGAGTGTGCACTTGTACTGAATCGTTGGGCTTCCCGGAAAGGTGGCTGAAAGTGTTTGTTGAAATGAAAAAGCGAATGTGGAAACAACAGAGCAGAACCTTGCTGCGACGAAGTGAAAGGTGAAGGGCGTATCAAAGACGTCAGCCAATGCTCAGTAATGAAGGTAAGTGAAACTGAGTAAGCTGGACTCGTGGCACAACTCCTTGGATGGGGGAGTTGTGCTGCTGAGCGTCCGACAACAATGCGATTTACAAAATAACAGAACTCGCTCGCGCTCTGGCCGTTTACAATAATAAAGTTTCTACCTTCACATTTGTTTAAAACACTTCTACAATAAAAATACTTAAACGTACCTTAAGCTAACATTGGTTATAGAATAATCATATTAATGATGGAATACCTTAACCGTGAGTCAGTGTCTTTCTTCTTTCCCTGCTAGTGTGCTTTCTTTTCTTGCGCTTTGAAAAACATTTACATTCGTTTTACAAGGATAACGCGATTTACAAGCTTTTGTAAGCAAGCCCAGATTCGATCCTCGGCGAGGTCGACAATTTACGTATTTAGCTGGGCCTTGAGAGAGGCTATATCACGTAAACGGGGGAATAATTGAAGGATTTCAAGTAGAAATTAATTGAACTTACCGTAAAACTGATTATTAAATGAATATTTCTTTAGAGGAAAAGGTCGCCAGAAAACTCAGCTCGTTACTTTACAGCTATTTATTTACAAAAAGGCCCGTGCTGGCCTGGAGAAAAGGTAAATGATGGCTCCAACGGGAGTAATTCAAGCTGATTTTCATTCACTTGGGTAATGCACACTTGCGGGCAGAGAGACGCCACGTGACTCATGGAATCTGGATACAATGTTCAGTGTGGACCTTTGTAGAAAATGTGGCGCCCGGCTTTGTTCAGGTCTGGGGGTTCGTGCGCGAAACAGTACGCTGTGGATAGGGCCTAACAGGAAGCAAGTAGTGGGACATCTGTCCGAGATCACGTCTTGCAGCCGACTGAGACAGAACGCAGGTCGTTTTGCTTGGGGGTTGGGATTCAGCTTAACCCCCACCATCAAGGGCAAATCCTGGAAAAAAAAACAAGATACAGCCAGCAGAGGGGTCACAGGAAAGAGAGCTTAAGATATAAGTCTAAGAAGTACCAATCTGCCTACATCTTCCCTTTTGAGATACGTCCCTAAAGCTGAGAAAAGACTATATTCCCCCAACTGGGGAAAACTCCCATCTCTAGCTGGCGGGTTTTGGGTTTCCCGCGTTTTACTAAAAATAAAAATCAGCTGATATTCTAAAGAATAAATGGCTGCTGTTTTCCAAAATCAAATTAATTAATTGATATCTGGGTAGACGAACGATCTATAAACGTCACAGCTCCCCCTGTTTAAGAAGGCATTCACTCCCTTTCGGGCGTGAAGGTCTTGGCTTAAACAAATAAATTTTGATCGTCTCGACTACCCAGTTCTCACCTACTCCAACTTGAAAGTTTTTTTGAGCAGCGATACAGCTAACTACAGTGGCCTACCTAACATTATAGGCAAAGATGCTAAGTGTATTAACTTAATGTAGTGATGTAGTACTAGCTAAGTAATAACTAAGGGTTGTCTGTGATGACAGTCTACTCTACCCCTAGATAAGGTACTTGAAAATTCTACTTGCTACTAACCTAATGCCCTGGTACTAAATCATTAGCCTAACCTACTCAATACAGTTAAAGGGAGACGCAATCATTCCAGAGTGTGGTATGCACGCAGTAATGTGTCGCCGGAATTGTTAAAATACATGAGGTGAGGTAATGAAGCGTGAGGATGATGAGTGGTTAGTGCATTACCAGGATGGAAAAATGTAATGAGGTAGAATTATATTTAAGTGAGGGTTAGTATCACCATGGCTAGGGGTTAGAGGGTTAGTTCTACTGGCAGAGATCAGGCTGGCTACCTTCTCTGGGTAGGTGCAGGATCACTCTGCAATTGAATGCGACATGTACCTCGGGCACAGGTGTCAAGGAGAGCATGTGGCTCTTTGGTTAGTGTGTTAATGATTTGCTACGTCCCTTCTTCTTCTTCTCTTATTCCTCAGGACCTGGCTATACCAGCCTAGGAGTAGACGGAGGCACGACTCTGGGGAAAGGCCAGAAACGCCGGCAGGAGCAGAGGCAGTGGTAGATGAGGGATTTCAGGAGAACAAACCCTACTTCGGTATCTGCAGCAACCGTCGTAGAGGTGAAAAAACCTACTGCAGGGGAGGCCCTCCCCACTCTTGCTGCGACAGCCGTCGCAAGGGGGAAAAGGGGGAAAAAAAACACCAATCGCCTACATCCTTCCCTTTTGAGATACGTCCCTAAAGCTGAGAAAAGACTATATTCCCCCAACGGGGAAACTCCCATCTCTAGCTGGCGGGTTTAGGGGGTTTTCCCGCATTTACTAAAAAATCAGTGATATCTAAAGAAATTGGGGCTGCCGTTTTTCCAAATCAAATAATTAATTGGATATCGGGTAGACGAACGATCTTATAACGTAACTATATATATATATTTATATATATATATATATATATATATATATATATATATATATATCTATTATATATATATATAATATATATAATAAATATATATATATATATATGTATATGTATATATGTAGATATGTATATATATATATATAATATATATATATATATATATATATTATAATATATATATATATAGTATATATATATATATATCTATATATATGAGTTTAAGATTTAAACGCAAATTGTCCATCGAGCAGCTAACGTGGGTACAAGCGAGAACCAAAATATTTTGCAAAACTTTTCACAGAATTCGTTTACATTTCTGTCGTAATCTGATTGAGCTTTATTTATATATTTATTTGTCTCTTTATTCATTTAAATATTTATATATTTATTCATTCTCTGTTTATGGACACTCTCCTAATTGTTCCCTAACAGGAAAAAAAAGATTTGTAGCTATAGATTATCAATAAGTTAATTCTGACTGTTTTGCCAATATGTCCACTTTTCTTTTGGAATATTCCAATTATTCTGCCATATCTACTTCCCTTTTTTGTAAGTTTACTTACTTTTCACTGAAACTTCAAAATCTGTTCATATCTTCGCTCGTAACTTCAGTCCAATTGAGGGTCCGACCAGGGAAAGGGGCCATAGAAATACTAATCATCCCTATTTTACATTTTCTATCTTTTTATAAAGAATGGATTAAAGGGTAACTACTCTAGAGTCATCAGTCCTCCGCCAGTTGTAGGATCCTTCGTTTCTCTCCAGTTTATTCCACTTTATTCTCTCTTTTACTCCAACGAAAGGAGGTCAAATGGAATTCTCGAGGTCTGGGATTACTCAGCAATTAATCCCTGGGTAGAGGGTGATTAATATAAGTGATTAATATCGTCTCTTCTCTCCTCCTAGGAGCGATTAAATCGTCTCTTCTCTCTTCTAGGAGCGATTAATCATTTACTCTTTCCTGTCTTATCTCTCCTAATTGATTAATTTTAATATTCTAACATTTTAACCGCATTCATTTTAACTTTGGTTCAGAACACTAATAAATAAACAGCTCAACTCAAGAGTTTTCCAAACAACCATTTTTTTTTGTTTTTGTTTGCTTATTTAAACAAAAAGAAAATGGAACTGTGCCATCTGGAGTGTCAAAAACTGACCCGAAGAACACAAATTCTCAAACGAAATACCATACACAAAATGCTGCGAAACAACTGCACAGCAACAAAAGCTGCAAAACAACTGAACAGCAAGAAAAGCTGCAGGAGCAAGAACAGAGACACATTTAAGAAGGAAACTGGACTTTGCAGAAATCCTCGAAGTGATGAGAGACGAGAGAGAGACGGAGAGAGAGAGAGAGAGAGAGAGAGAGAGAGAGAGAGAGAACAGCAAGGTACAAGATGTAATCAAATTAGCAAGGCGACAAGTGGAATGACTGTAAGCGAAGGTCGAAGTGAAAGTGAGGAAATAACAGGAAATGGTCAGATATGCTAATTAACTTATACAAAACTGACAGAAAAGAGAAAAAAAGACAAATGTCCAAAATCTTGCACAAAACCGGTGTTATATACATGTGGCGGTATCACAAATGGTTTACTTTGAGGTATATGGGTGGTCAAATGACTTAGGATTTACCCTGTGGTGGATATTTTGTATGGATGGTTATATTTTATTTGGTGGCTATAATAGAGGATTTTTTTAGGACAATTTTGGGTACTCTTGTGGTGACAATGAGGATGTCATGAGGATAATTTTGAGGTTTAATGGTTTAATGTGGTTCTGTAGTATCAGTGAAGATTTACTGAGGATCTAATGAGGATTCCCAGCGAGGATTAAATGGATATTTTTGGGGCCATTTGGAGGAATGTTGATTTCTGGGTTTACGAGTCTGACTAGACAAGTCAATAGTGCGATTTGAGCACATGTTGAATAAACAGGTGGTTTGGTGCTGATAATGCTGTGGAGTCTCGGGTGAGACCAATTGTTGATATTTCCTTTTGGAGTTGATTACTCAGAGGTTTGGACTGCTTTCAGGAATGTTGATGATGACATTCCATGCTGAGGAATCTTAAGGGGTCATTTGGGGTGTGATATTGATATGTTACAGCAGCAATTTGTGTAGCGGTACATACTACATTTTATAATGGGAAAAGTTGAATTATTTTTTTTATAAAGGAAACTTGTAATCGGGATTAAGCATTGTTTTTTTTAAAGCACCTTTACATAGGATTTCTATTATAGAGAAGAGGTAGAATTTATCTTGGGATACGTAAGATAGAAGGGACTGGAAAAGTTAATACCTTTATGTAGGGACATTGAATTCAGTATTAGAGAAATGGGAGTGCGATGTGACGAACGTTAACATTTCATTGTTTGACGATTATATTCTCATTTTCAGATGGATTCGAAGTCACCAGAGAGAATAATGGGATTTCTCTAGACTTGTAATGACTTTTGATAAACTATGAATTCTTGGATAGAAAGAGATAAGAGGGGGTACTTACTTAAATGTGATTTTGGGAAGAATATGATAGTTTAACATTTTTTGAGATATCCTTAACTCATTTTGTTCCATTTTCATGTTAGCTATTTTTGGGAAATAAAAAGTATATTTTTGTAATAGCGAGGGTTTGAATTTGCCTAGAGTTTGATATTTGATTTACAGCTAGCCTCAAAGGTGACACTTGAAGGGAACAATGGAAGGTAGGTTACGTGTCCCAGTCAGGAGTTCTCTCCAATTATTTAAACGAGCATCATTTTGACCCTCGTAATATATATATATATATATATATATATATATATATATATATATATATATATATATATATATATATATATATATATATATATATAGCTCTTGCTGGTTAGAGACAGATGCAAAATGCTGGATTCCTTGCAGATGCTGAGATGAAAAACAAACAGGAGGTCAGTGACGCATTCCAAAAGAACATGAGCTAAATCACGAGTTTCATGTATGTAGTATGCATGTGTCTGTGCATCGATTGGTGAGTGTGAGTTCGTTACGCATGTCACAGAAAATGACATAATCTCTGGTTGACGGCCAACTGTCAAAGTAGAAAACAAGTGTTCTCTGGGTGGGAGGGGCATTGGAGGTCCATCGAAAAATGGGAAAAACTTTGGAAAAGTTAACATTTGAAGCGACAATTACTTCACTTCTAGAGAAAGGGTACTGTGGTGCGGCACACATATTTTATTGACGAACTTTAATGTTTTATGGTGTGATAATTATGGTCTCTTTATTTCAGATGGATTCGAAGTCACCATATAGAAAAATGGGTTTTCTCAAAAACTATTTTTTGACTTTGATAAACTGAATGTTTGGACAGAAAGAAGAAAAAATGGGTACTTGCTTAAATATGATTTTGAGGGGAATATGATAGTTTAACGTTTCTTTTTTGGGTCATTCTTAACTCATTTTTTATTCCATTTTCATGTTAGCTAATTTTGGGAAATAAAAAGTATATTTTTGTAACAACGAGAGTTTATATTAGCCTAGTTTGAAACTTTGATTTTCAGCGAACTTCAGAGATGGCATTCAACATGAAAAGGTAGGCCACGTTACCAGTTATGTGTTTTTTTTATTTGTTTAAACGAGTGTCATTTGACCTAGTTAGATATATATATATATATATATATATATATATATATAATTATATATATATATATATATATATATATATATATATATATATATATATATATATATATATATATATATATATATTGTGTCACATATGTTACATAAAAGAGGGCTATGATTAATAATATATTTTAAATACAGTTGTAATGTGATGTGCATGACTTTCTTGGAATGTGGAGTCATCATTTAGAGGCAGTGGTCTGAGTGACAAGCCTTGGGAATGCTGATGTATCTTCATTGGGGTGGTGTGATCAAAATTGCTGTGTTAGCAAATCAGTGCCTGTTCTGTCACTATGAGCGATCTCAGAGGTGACCTTATGAATCTAGTTCTAGGCAGTTACCTGGGGTGTGGACAACTTGTGAGTTCGTACGTGTGTGCGAGTCTTTTCCGTACATAACAAGATGTTAGGTAACCATGGGATAGATCCTTAGAGATAGGCGGTAGAGCCAAGATGGCTTCTGCAAAAGGTGTTTTTATAGAAGTGTTGTGCATATTGTGTTGAATGGGTAAGCATATTTTATTTTGGCCAAAAGATGTGGCTGGATTGTATTTGAATGTATATTTCAGAGATGTTCTATTTATATGTTCTTTTGATTTTAATCTTATGCTTATCAAGATGTTCTCCTGTCTTCTAACAGGCGATTCTGTACAAGGGGAATTGATCTGGAGAAAAGGGAACTAACTTAAATAATGTGTCAGGGTGTTTCTGTACAGACTGTTGTGACTTTTCTAGTTTCATGACTAAAATGATGTTGGTTATTTTGGAGTAGAAATATGGAGTGGGATTATTTGAGTTCAATCATTCATTTAATCTTCTGTTAAGAACCTGAGTTAATTTAGCTAATTATTTGCTTTTAAATAAATGCTATTTTTCATAAGCTCACTTGTCTGATTTAGTTGCCTTAGATAATGGAGGGTGGGGGTTGGGGGGGGGAAGGTGTGTCGTGGAGAGAGAGAGAGAGAGAGAGAGAGAGAGAAAGAGAGAGAGAGAGAGAGAGAGAGAGAGTTGTTGGGAGTAGAGAGAGAGAGAGAGAGAGAAAGGGGCGGGGGGGGGGGAGGGGGTGATGTTACCAGTTGCTTTAGATGCACGGGTCCATTGCTACCTTTTGATAAATACCGAGATTAGATTCTAATCTTCGGTGTTTTACATACATGTCTTTCTATTATTCACGTAATACTTGGCTAGAAATGTCACGTAATATTGAATTCTATGTATTCAATATACCTTCGGAATAACTCACATCCAAGGGGAATTATAACTAATGGGTTTATTTACCCTGGGTAGATGAAAGGCTTTTGAATGCAAAGTGTGATTTAATAAATGCCAAACAGTGTGAATTCAAGAAAAAACTGAATTACAAACGAAATCAACATATAGATATAATAGAGCTAGAAAATTTGTCAAAAGTGATTTATGAAAAATAACAAACAATGCTTATGCAAGAAACACATTGAACTGGTGATACAAGTGAAAAGTAGCTGCAGCAGACACAATTCTGAAAACAGTTATATAATGAACATTTGATCATTTGTGAAAGAAATAAACAAAAAGCCAGAGCGCTTGGACACTATCAAAAGTTGTCACATAGAACAAATACTGTTTAGATAGCTTTCAGTTTTATATAAAATTTATGAAAAATATGACAAGCCATAATGACAAAAATAAAAGGTTTATAAATTCTACATTGGCTTTTTGTTGAAGAATAAGTATTGTTATCCAGGAATGTTCGTTTACTGATATCACGACAGTTCATCGACATTGCAGTGTTGATACCAATCGAAAAAACTGATCACTCTTCAACCGAATCCCACTTGAAAATCCGGCAGTTACATCAATCCTTGAATCATTCAGTGACGAAAAAAGGAATTGTTTAAAGGCCAAGTGCTTGTATCATTCAGGTTGTTTGACAACTGATATATTGGCATCCCTTCGCAGACCAGGTCTTGGGGTCAATCCAGTCTCTGGGAGGTGAGGCATGGGATGGTGTAAGTTTCAGGCGGTTCCGAATCTTTGCATGCTTCTTCAGCCAGGAAGTATCCTACAGTACCACTCTGGGGAAAATGAGAAACTGAATGATTACGAATTCTGTGAAAATTGATACACTTTATCATTAGTATTGCCAAAAGGTTGGTAAAACCTCTTTCAAAGACTGTTTGAACTCAAACGTGGAATTCAAAGGAACAGAAGAACCGGGTGCTAAGTTTAGATTTAAACTAAACAAAATAGAAATGACAGCAAATGTTTGTCGTGAAAACTCCCAAGATATCAAGTTATAGCAGGCTTACTTATTGAAGCACATTTTTTATTCTTTGATATAGTGATCAATTAAGGCAAAGGAGCCATGGTTCAAGAGAAATGTCATCTGGCTGTTAAAAAAAAAAGAATAAAAATTCCGTTGCTACCCAAAACATGTTTTAACCATTAAAGAATTTGTTGCGCATTCATCACTTACCGATTTAGTTGAGATGGTTTATGGAGTTGTAATTGTGGAAGTTGAAGTGGGAGTTGAGGTGGTCGATGCAGGTGTAGTTGTGGAAGTTTATGTGGTTGATATTGGTGTAGTTGAGGAAGTTGAAGAAGGAGTTGAGGTGGTTGTTGTAGGTGTAGTTGTGGAAGTTGAAGAAGGAGTTGAGGTGGTTGTTGTAGTGTAGTTTGTTGGAAGTGAAGTTAGAGTTGAGTTGTGGTTGTTGTAGGTGTAGTTGTGGAAGTTGAAGTTAGAGTTGAGGTGGTTTGTTGTAGGTGTAGTTGTGGAAGTTGAAGTTAGAGTGAGGTGTTGTTGTAGGTGTAGGTTGTGGAAGTTGAGTTGAAGTGAGGTGGTTGCTGTAGGTGTAGTTGTGGAAGTTGAAGTTAGAGTTGATGTGGTTGTTGTAGGTGTAGTTGTGGAAGTTGGAGAAGGAGTTGATGTGGTTGTTGTAGGTGTAGTTGTGGAAGTTGAAGTTAGAGTTGATGGTGGTTGTTTGTAGGTGTAGTTGTGGAAGTTGGAGAAGGAGTTGATGTGGTTGTTGTAGGTGTAGTTGTGAAGTTGAAGTTATAGTTGAGTGGTTGTTGTAGGTGTAGTTGTGGAAGTTGAAGAAGGAGTTGATGTGGTTGTTGTAGGTGTAGTTGTCGAAGTTGAGTTAGAGTTGAGGTGGTTGTTGTAGTGTAGTTGTGGAAGTTGAAGAAGGAGTTGATGTGGTTGTTGTAGGTGGTATTTGTCGAAGTTGAAGTTAGAGTTTGGGTGTTGGTTGTAGGTGTAGTTGTGGAAGTTGAAGTTAGAGTGATGGTGGTTGGTTTTAGGTGTAGTTTGTGGAAGTTGAACAAGTTGAGGTGGATGTTGGTTAGGTGTAGTTTGTGGAAGTTGAAGTTAGAGAAGACTTACTTCAGTATTTATCACAACATTTGGACTAGGTATAATCTATAATTACCTACTAATGTTTTATTTTTTTTAATTTAGTATACCTTTGTTTTTATAAAAAAAAAATTGTAAATTCACTTTCAATGATACTCTCTATGAAAAGAGATTTGGTATGGCTATGGGTAGCCACTTTCGCCACTCTTGTTTAATATTTACATAGTATTTTTTGAATCTAGACTTATTCCAAGAAATGTATTTTCTAAGGTATTTTGGGTTAGATTATTATGTAGACGATTGTTTTTGTATTGTTAGAGAAGATGAAATAAAATTCCTGATTTCCTGCATAATATTGATATTCTTCTACCATCCATAAAATTTACGATAGAATATGAAGAAAATAATTGTATACCATTTTTGGAGTCTTAGTTGTTAGAAATAACACCAATTTTAGTTTTTTAATATATAGGAAACCCACGAATAACTTGTCTTATATTCATTTTTACTCTAACCATGCTAAATAAATTAAGATGTCAACATTTTCCAGGGTGTATCTCGGAGCTCTTAGGATTTGTAGTCCAGAATTTTTAGAAGATGAGTTTAAGATCATTGATAAAATAGGAGATTCATTATGTTACCCTCCATATTTTTGGAACTTTCGGAAAAAAAAATAAAAAGGAAAAAAAAAAAAGACGTATTGTAATCCAATCGGTATTAACAAAGAATTTAAGAATATTCTCTGTGTACCACTTCATCCTAATTTCATTCCGGCTGTACCATTTTAAAAGCTATTGAATATTAACTTAGTATTTAGATATAATAATTTTTTGAGGAATAAACTGATTAACAATAGCCCTCTAAATTCAACCAATATTGTATACGTATTCCTTGTAGAGAATGTAATAAGATTTATATTGGGCAGACCTCTAAGGAACTAAAGTAAGATGGTCCTCAGCACAATATAGGATTGCGGATGACTGGCTTTAGACAGGCCATGCATGCTATTAACTGGAATAATTCTTCGATAATCTGCAGGGTCAAAGATCCCTGAAAAAGAATCTGGTGGAGTCCATCTTTATCGAAGGCACGTCAACAAGGAATTTAAATCTCCACCCAGGATTATACCTTGATCCGCTTTCCTTATCTCTTTAGCTTAAAGAACGTGCCACCCAGATTAATCAACTGTAACCCCGCCCCTCTTTCTGATTTTTGATTTGTAAAGGCCTGTCATCTTCTTTTACATTCAGTGTGGACTTGAAAATGTAGAATATACTACGAAAGTACTTCTTCCAAGTCCCTCTTTTCACTTACATTTCTACCGTGGATTTAAGGATATTCTCAAGCACGTGATCCTTCGGGATACATTTGATATATATATATATATATATATATGTAAGTGTTTACATAATAAAAATATGGAATGTTAGTCCATAATATAAAAGTCTAAAACTAAAGAGGTCAACCAGATTGCTTGCAGGAATGTGATCAGACTAGAGACGCTAAAGATGACGTATACAATAAAAGTAGGCTAAGATAACATGCCGTCACCTGTAGTCATTCAATTGTTTATAAACATTAGTCCAAGCTCCCTGCTTGAGACAACTACCCCGACCTATTATTCAAACGGCCTACGTGATCTGTAGCGTGTCTCATTCGATTGTGTGTTCGTATGAAACTATGTTCATCTGATAGTATGTTCATATGTTCGAACTACTGTCTGTTCCTTCATACTTGTAACAGAGATGGTAGACAGGCAGAAGAGAGTTAGTGATCGTCATTAGAGACCTGTACCTCTTTACCTAAGCTTTATCATGTAGAGGAATAGGATTAGCCATCATCATTGGCAGAAGCGATCAAGCTATCGTCATAGAAGACTTGTACGATCATATCTGATCTTCATCATGTAAAACTTCAGAAGAATATACTATTTTTATACCTTGTGTTTTCTACAAGAACTCACCGAACCATGATAATACCGACTTCGTAAGTGATCTACAAAACCCCAGACACTCCATTGAAGATGGAAGTGCAATACCAATCGACTTAGCGTATAGATTATCGCTAGTCTAACATTACCTCATAGGGCGCCTTATCATACAAGGCACAGCCCTAATAATTGGTGGCCAGCGGACCAGAAGAACTCTACAACGTCCTACGAAGAAAAAAAACAGAATAATAAATCATGTATCATAAGAAGTCAACGACGACGGAAGCAGCAGATTCTTCAAGCAACCTAGTATCATCATTAGTGAGCGACTTCAGAAAACAACAAGATTCGTCAAGCAACTTAGTATCATCGTTAGTGAATAACTTCAAGAAACAAAAACCGCGTGTCCTTTTCCTACGGCAACGGAAGCTTCGTCTCTCATTAGAATCATTCAAGAAAACATCGTTAGTGAGCGTTTCCGGCACTGCAAGAAACAAAACCGAACGCGTCTGCAGCATCGGATTTTTTTAAGGGCTCGAATAAATCGAAACAACGCGCACGGGGGAAACTGAAGCCAAACCAGGTCGTCCGCTAAATAAATAGAGAAGAGGAACCAAGCCGTGTGTCGTTATCGGAACACCGTGACTTCCCACAAAAGCAAGCTAAGTACAATTTTTTATTCATTTGGAGTAACTTTGAGTGTTTCCTTTACAGGTAGAATTTCGTTATTCCTGTGGCTGAAGTTACGAGACATTCTTAATCTTACTTTTTTACAGAAAATTATCTATATCATTGAGATTTCGCTACTGCGATTTTTATCTTTGAGTGTCTGTTTCCAGAAGTTCTACTGAAATATCATAATCATATACTATGTTAATTTTATCATTTTGGGTGATTATTAATCCCTTACGTAACAAATCATATTAAACAGTGAATATGCGTTTACGCAGTGGACGTCTGTATTTATACAGATGCATGGATAGGGTCGTTAAGCACCGTAGTGATTAGAAAACACACAAAACACAAGTGGAAAAAACACCCGTACAAATCTATATAATTAGAGGTAACACTATTTCGGGTCATGACAATAAATGCTCCTTTGCAAAGTCCCGATCGCAGTTTTAGCCTTGAGTTTTTTGAGTTATTATAAAAATATCGAACCTCAATGACTCAACTTAACTTTAAAAATATGGCTGGATTGCAAGGAATAACATGTCTGTAAAAAACTTTCATCAGGCTAAAACGCACTGACCAGGATCCCTCACTATTTCAAATTTTAGCAAGAATGAAGTACAAAACAGTTAATATTGAATGCAGTAGTGATAACTTGTCTTATTAGTAATCGCTCAGTTCCTAATAGTTAGTCATTCATGCTTATACGTAACAGCAACGTAATGCTAAAAAACACAACAATGTTGCAGATGGTAATAAAGAGAAGGATCCTAATTATTACAAAAACGAAATAGAAAACAGTAGAACCCGTTCAGAATCTAACAAGCAAAAACCGGTGACTGTGTCACCTAGTCAAGCGGTCAAGGTTAGTCAGATCTGGCCGAAGTGGTTCAAAGCAAAGCAAATTCCACACATAAGCGACTCTAGCAGAGTGGGGAAAAGCGATGTTGGTTCTACCAATATCTTTTTGAATTAAAAAGGATTTTTCCTATGAAACACACGACCGTTATAAGTAATCAGAAGCAGGTTTCGTTTTAATTTTTATACATTAAGTTATAATAAATACTGGTGGATTAAGCCCAACTGTACGCGCCGTAAAAAATTAGAATATCTTGTTTTATTTCTTTAGTACACGCAATATCTTGTATTTACGGACTCACCGTCTGTTGTTCGAACTTCCCTAATGAGAAGTCCGGATAAGCGAGCGCTTACAGATACCTCTATAGTTATAAAAAACATTGATCTGTATCTAGTGTAATTGTAAGATCCATCTAGGGGTATACAAAATATTATCTTAACATCCTGCAAAATAAGGCGTGTTTATCAAAGGAAAATCCTATAAACCTTCAAACATATTAAAATCCGTTTGAACAAAATGAGACAGTTAATCAAATAATAACTTATATAAAGGAACTATACATTTGTCTCATAAATCGTAACATTGTTCAAATGACCCAACAGAATTCTCCCACAACCGCAGTCGTACTTTGCACGCAAAAATCTCGAGAAGCATGCACCCTCGAATGTCTTAGTGCGTGTGTAAAAGACTTTGCTGGGAAATGAAATTTTAATCCTTCCCGACACTCTGAAATATAACCGAATTTTCCCGCGAAGCGAAGCCCTAAAAGTATACATAATTCGTGGATACGGAAGTTTATCAAATATCGCATTTTTTATGTTGTTGCCTGAGTTTTTAATCACGCCCCAACCAGTCGTGGATGAATCTCTCTGATAAAATCTATCTAAAGTAATATCCGTAAAGTCATTCAAGCAGAGGTGATTCAGCAGAATTTTTTTTATCTTCTACCTGAATACCAGGAAGTTTCTCCACTAGCGAGTGATCTCTGGGAGAAAAACGGATGTCATTGAAAACAAAATACGGTCTAAGGACAAACATAAAGCTATATACGTACCTTCGTGTAGAACCCCAATGAAATTTCAAATAGAGATAAATGACGAAGTTGAAATATGTTAGTAATAGGAGTCATTAGGAAATCAAATAAGCCCATATAATTTTTTTTTTTTCCCTCAAACGTCATGCCAAAAAAGATCGGACTTGGCGTATCTGCGTAGATTTCTGTCGCTTAAACAAGGAAACGACTTCCGATAGTTTCCAGTGCGATATACCGACGACATCTTATCTCTGTTAGGTTAGAATAAATTTTTTTCACCAACTTGGACTTACTTAAAAGCTTTTACCAGATACCATTACCTAAGTGATTGTACCTCATACTCCGTTTTCAGCACACTCAGGGGTTTTACTTTATCAATTTTTTACGTATGCCTCCGGCTTACGTTGCGCCCCAATTACAATATAGTGTTTGGAGACTTTTAGGGGATAACCTACATGCCTATATGGATGATCTTGTAATCTTTTTCTAATACCTTAGAAGTACATTCACATAAAGTAGAGCTAGTGCTACAGAGACAAAGACAAATAATCTCAGAGTAAAATATCTACATGTGAGTTTTTTTTTAAAACCGAACATGTTTATCCTAGGTTTTATGTGTCTGGTCAAGGTCTTAAAAGTAGTCCATGGTAAGGTGTCGGCTATTCATAACTTTCCGGTACTTATTAACGTAAAAGGGGATACAGCACTTTTGCGCTGTAGTGGGTATTACAATCGTATGTAAATATGTAACTCTTCAATGATGACAGCTCCTTTAACAGATCTTACGAAAAGAGCGTAGATTTATTATGGTCTGAAAAGCATCAACAGGCGTTCGATATCTTAAAAGCGGAAAATGCAGCTTACCTAACTTAAAAATCCCTGATTTAAATAAGGAATTTTTTTTTTTTTATTGCAACAGACGCCTCAGACCAAGGGGTAAGAGGGATACTACTTCAGTAATATGATAACAGTTCTTTCCTATAGCTTTTTATTCACGTAAACTAAAGCCCTCTGAAAGTAAATATGCAGTAATAGCAAGGAAGGGCTAGGTATCTTTAACACTAGTACATTTTAAGTTCATAATCTATGGCTATCCTGATAAAGTCCTTACTGACCATGAGTCTTTACCGAGTTTTTCAAAGGCTTTAATCACAGTCCAAAAGGAACTCGGTGACAAATGATCATTCAGGTCTTTGGAGCCAAGTTAAGATATCTACCTGGGAAAGCAATTATCATAGCTGACGCATTATCCCGCAATCCCGCACCTACAGCAAAGAACCATTAATTAGACTAAAAGATATAGAAACATCCGTACCTATTGTTAAAACCGTATCTAAACAAGAAAATTCCTTAGCCCAAGAGATTCGCGAGCATTGAATATCTGGGTTGGAGCGCAGAACTGTTACAAACTGAACAAAGCAAGAGTCAACAGGACATAACCCAAACAATAAACACTTCGAAACGGAAACAGGCAGTCAGCGGCTAAGCAAAAACAACTACACACTTCGAGCAGAAACCCTAAAGCAAAAGTATACTTAAGGTATGTGTATCAGAATAATGTAATCAAATGTAATATTATATGTAGGTCTGTGACGAGGAAAACCCGAAGAACACAGCAGATGACTAAGCGACCAGGTAGTAATAATAATCTCTTTCATACCAATCGTCATAAACTGGTTTGCATTATTCCGTCATCCAGGGTTCCATAGTATGTCCACAGAAAGCCAAAATCACTATTTTATGGCCTACATGCTTACAGATATAAAAGCACCTAACTAATTGTAACATGTGTCATGAAAACAAGGGACACACTAAGACACCTGTCAGTTTAGGGGCCTATCCTGTGCCAAATCAATCCTTGAAAGAATATACGTAGAATTATTAACAGAATTACGAGTCTGACAGAGGGAATAAACACTTCTTAGTGTTAATAGTTCCATTGACACGTTATATAGAATTAATAGCACTAAAAACAAACACCGCAATTGAGTGCGTTACGAATATTTATGAGTGCTAAATCAATAAATATGGAATTCAACACATAATAATCTGTGACTCGGGTGGTGTAAATCAATAATAATCTCCTTACAACGTTGTGTGAATTCCTTTCCATTAAGAAAACCATATATTTTATCACCCAGAGTCAATCGTTTGGTAGAATAACGGATATTTAAATAGGAATGTCAATGTCTTACGAGTTACAACTCGTGATGTTGGATCCGGACTGGATTATAGCGGTTCTCGCGGTTTTAAATACCTTTTATCATTCATATCTTGATACCGCCCAAGTAGCCTTATACGGTACGCCGCTAGAACACTTTTCCACATATTCAAGCCAACCATTAATTTATCAAATATATAAAAAAATATATAAATAAATATATAAAAAAATAAAATAAATATGGATACAAGTGGAGTCAATATAATACACTCCGTAAGAAGTCGGAAGGGTTACAAATTATAATAAAAAGGAATCACGATAAAATCAATAAGCAAAAACGTAACCATAGGTTAATTAAATATCTAAATATATATGCGTAAAGATTTGAACTCTAACTTAACGCTTTGGTAATGACAAATAAGCTAAAAGTTCAAAAACACATATCCAAAAACCTACTGACATATTGTCTGTCCCGGTGATTTATATTCGTAGTCAATGAAAAAAAAAAATTAAATAAATAAATAAATATAAACTAATATAAATAAAATAAATAAAATAAAATAAAAGAGATTTTTAAAGTTCAGGAAGTCTAGAAGTGAAATGTTATCTATGGAATAATCCTATATGAATCTTATACAGGGCTAATAAATATATATAGAATTTGTATGGAAACCTTTTTCATATAGTTTGAATAAGGAATATTTATTTAACATAATGCCAACATGAAACTAATATATTGTTAAATTTTGGTACTGTTTTTTTTTTTTTTTTTTCAGACATTCTTCTCATGCTTGGTGGAGAATTAAAACACTAAAATATCATTTGAAAATACTAAAGTCTTGTATCTCTTACAGCAAGTAACGTAACTCTTAGCTGGCTGAGAGCAATCTCCTGCCAAGTGACGACGTCATCATTGCCGTATCAGCATTTGTTCCTTTTAACCTCAATAATCTGCTTACACAGGCTTCATCTGTGTGTCGTCTCTGCTTGCAAAAGCAGATGACTGGAGAAAGGAATGCTTAGTTCATGAACTTCACATGTGGTTCATAGGTCACATTGACAGGCCACATAACATATTCTTATCCGTGTGTGTAATGCAAGTAGTTAAGGACTTGCAATCATTTTAAAATTAAATAAACAAAATAAGGAAATAGAATTTCTATAACAACAAAATGAATTAATTTTTTTTTCTGAACCTCATAGACATTTAGAAGTATCACGATATGGATATGGATTATTTACTTGCAACATTAGCCTATTACAATTCAAGTAAAACATTCATGGGAAAATGTCACATTTTCTTGAAAAACCCAAAGTTTATTTAGAAACTAGTTACATAGTGGGTTTTTTTCCCTTTTTTTTTTTGTTTTCGTTGCATCTCCTACCTATTAATAATGTTTTAAAAGTTAACCTCAGAGGATGCGCCACGAGAAAATTGAAATGTGAAACTTTTGTTAGGGCACATAGAATCATGATTAATCTTCTCTTTGACTCTTATGTTGCCTGGCAATCTTACAAATTAGCTCCGTTTTCCACTTCTTTGTCTAGTAACTTACTACCAGTAATATCGAATTTTCTTTGAGATTCGTAATGATATCTATTTATTTTTTATAATTATGGATATTTTTACAAGTCATCATAGACCTGGATAGGTTCACTCATTGTTAATGCCATGGATAAAAAGTTTGTACAGCGACTCTTTGAATCCGAAATATCAGCGAATTCATGTGGGTTACGTCTGGTCTAAATGGCTCTCTCCCCTCCCCTGTATTTGGATGTCGTCTGAATTTACTTTGCCCTTGTGACAAGTATAAATTTCACTTGCAGGCTGATTAATGGAACCTGGTTACAGTATCCTGCAGTACGAGAGTTTCACATCGCAACTTCAAAAATCGTTCGTACGCAGCGGACGACTACCAGTCAAGTAACAACCGCCTACAATGTGAAAGGAATTTTCATGGACTTCTTTCGACCGACACCGTATCTCGTCGTTAATCTCGACCGACACCGTATCTCGTCGTTAATCTCGTTTTGATGCGGAACGCTCCAGCGGCTGTCGGAATTCGACTACAAAAAGGGAACATACTTCGACAATTACGACCGAAGGATATTCAACTCTACTTTGCTGGCGCAAGGACTCGTGCTGGGATGATCTATTCATCGCGAACGGAATCGTGTAGCTTAGGATGCAGAGAATAAGTTATGAGCGCAAATAGAACGTTGGACCCGCCCAGGCAAATTTTCCCCTTGTTTTAACCATTGAAAAAGGCCGTTTCAATTGGCTAAAGGTGGTTGTCTGGAACTGTGTAATGGACGAAAAGTTGTTCGAAAGCTAGTTAAAAGTGAAGTAGTATAACCTCGGTCATGTATCCGTATATTAGATAAAGTATCATGTATCCTATAATTGATCATAAATAACAGAATCTAAATATATCTTTGGCGCGTACGCCAGTAGGAATCTATTTAAAGTGCACATATATTAATCATAATTATATGAATCCATATACATATGTATAAACAAATCAGGTAGCCTATAATCAATCAGTTACCTTTTACCTTAACAATATCCGCAGATATATAATAGTTAGCATAAAAAGCAACGAATCAATCAGCATAAACATTAATAATTTTATCATTTCATATATGGAAATTTTTTATCGGTTAAAATATGATTTTATCATGTTAATCTTCATTCTATGCAATTATCAGAGTACATTAGTATTTTCTGTAGCATAAGTATCTTAAAGAGATGAAGTGAAAAAACTGTATCATTATATATATCCTGGTGATCACTTTATTTTTACCAATATCATTGTTTTTTATATTTTATTACTTGAATCAATTCATGTACACCATGAATTTTTTATTTACTTATATATATATATTCACATAGTGTCTGTATCACACTCCTATAAGTCAGATGCAAGTCAAGTTTGAGTAATATTCAGTAGCTGGTTTTGGTAGCTGACCGAGCTAATGTAAGTGTTTACATAATAAAAATATGGAATGTTAGTCCATATATAAAAGTCTAAAATAAAGAGGTCAACCAGATTGCTTGCAGGAATGTGATCAGACTAGAGACGCTAAAGATGACGTATACAATAAAAGTAGGCTAAGATAACATGCCGTCACCTGTAGTCATTCAATTGTTTATAAACATTAGTCCAAGCTCCCTGCTTGAGACAACTACCCCGACCTATTATTCAAACGGCCTACGTGATCTGTAGCGTGTCTCATTCGATTGTGTGTTCGTATGAAACTATGTCATCTGATAGTATGTTCATATGTTCGAACTACTGTCTGTTCCTTCATAACTTGTAACAGAGATGGTAGACAGGCAGAAGAGAGTTAGTGATCGTCATTAGAAGACCTGTACCTCTTTACCTAAGCTTTATCATGTAGAGGAATAGGATTAGCCATCTCAATGGCAGAAGCGATCAAGCTATCGTCAATAGAAGACTTGTACGATCATATCTGATCGTTCATCATGTAAAACTTCAGAAGAATATACTATTTTATACCTTGTGTTTTTTTCTACAAGAACCTCACCGAACCATGATAATACCGACTTCGTAAGTGATCTACAAAACCCCAGACACTCCATTGAAGATGGAAGTGCAATACCAACCGACTTAGCGTATAGATTATCGCTAGTCTATAACATTACCTCATAGGGCGCCTTATCATACAAGGCACAGCCCTAATATATATATATATATATATATATATATATATATATATATATATATATATATATATATATATATATATGTGTGTGTGTGTGTGTGTGTGTGTGTGTGTGTATGTATGTATGTAGTATGTATGTATGTATGTATGTATGTGTGTGTGACACGGGGATTCGCGTGATTTTATTATAAGCTAATTCCACAAGGAAATAAAGGCA
Organism: Macrobrachium nipponense; assembly: GCF_015104395.2. Classification (NCBI taxonomy): domain Eukaryota; kingdom Metazoa; phylum Arthropoda; class Malacostraca; order Decapoda; family Palaemonidae; genus Macrobrachium; species Macrobrachium nipponense. The sequence continues at coordinate 14,493,832 of NC_087214.1, read as the reverse complement.
GAAATTCTTTACTAAACTTCTTCCCGTTATTCATGTCCCGTATATCATGTTTATACATACACAATGTATATCAATATAAATGTGTGTATCGTTTTACATATTTATTTATATACATAACACTACCCTCATTTCTGTAACTTTTATTAATGATATTGATAAAATGAAATTTACTGGGGCCTTAAATGTTTTTTGGCACGTTTCCATATACTCTTATTTATATTTCTATCACATTTTTTATGTTTCTTTGCATATTAATGTATTTTATGGATGCTTTTGTTATGTAAGCAAGGAACGCATCCATAAATATTGCTTCTTATGCTTTGAAAGATATGGCAGCAGTTGGTCGAATTTATCTGGAAGAGCGACGCCTAATTTTAGCAAGTTTCTGGTCAAGTGAGTTTAGAGTCTGGCTTCCTTGTGATGAAACCTATGAGTAATTTTGCTTGAACTTGAGAGGATTGTGTGAGGTTACTGCTTCTCTCTGTAGTTCCCCTTACTTCCTCTTACTTCTTCCAAGTCACTGGCCCTGTGGACTTGTCCAATTTAACTGTAGGGTTAGTCTATTGAATAATAATAATAATAATAATAATAATAATAAAATAATAATTAATAATAATAATAATAATAATAATAATAAAATTGATTGACAAAATCGAGAAGAAAGTATCACTCATTGATGTCGCAATACCATGGGACACCAGAGTTGAAGAGAAAGAAAGGGAAAAAATAGATAAGTATTCAAGACCTGAAAATAGAAAATAAAGAAGGATATGGGATATGCCAGTGGAAATTGTACCCATAATCATAGGAGCACTAGGCACGATCCCAAGATCCCTGAAAAGGAATCTGGAAACTAGAGGCTGAAGTAGCTCCAGGACTCATGCAGAAGAGTGTGATCCTAGAAACGGCGCACATAGTAAGAAAAGTGATGGACTCCTAAGGAGGCAGATGGCAACCCGGAACCCCACACTATAAATACCCCCCCAGTCGAATTAGGACTGTGATAGAAAAAAAAAATATAGCTGTGGTCTTTTTGTAACGCAGAGTAGGTACTGAATTCTTTTGAAAAGGAGAAACGTATTTGCTTCTCTCACTGGAAAATTGGCCGGCCTTCAGTGAATCACTGCAAGTCGCCAATTTCTCGGCAAGCAAATTCCCGAGGTCGATGGAAAGTTAAAGAGGTTGGTCAGATGAATTCGGAGACCCCTCTGTAAAGTATTGTACCTCGCCAAGAAATGTATACGAGCACTGAATAAATCTAACACGCTAGAGCTTTTATGTCTCCATCTGACCAAGGACTTGTAAATTATTGCAGATGAGTTGATACCAAGTGTGTCTTCAATGTCTCAGTCTATTGGTCTCATGTCTTAACCTGAATCTATATCCTATGGAAAGCCAAGTGTCAGTGCCAGGATTTCAATTGCCAACGCCGGCTAGAAACTAACCATCCATGAAGGGTTTTGAAGGATGCTTCTGTTAATTGCCTTGTCATTCATAAAATATCAATCTAATCTGTATATTACGAGAGAGAAATAGAGAGAGAATTAATCTAATCTATATGTTAAAAGAGAGAGATGGAATTAATCTAATGTATGTTAAAAAGAGAGAGAGAGAGAGAGAGAGGAGAGAGAGAGAGAGAGAGACAGGAGAGAGAGAGACTGGGGAGAAGACGAGAGAGAGAGAGAGAGAGAGAGCTTAACCTATGAATGAACTGCGTGTTACGGACAAACCAAATCCAATATGCAATTTATTATTTAAACGTCAAGAGAAATCCACTAGGAACATATACAGGATAGGTCACGCTCACGGCCGTGACCTCGACCTGTCAATGAGGTCATCCTTAAATTAGCATCGACCTTGACCACTAAAATTGTAGGTTCAGTGAAGGCAGTATATCACAAAAATATGGTACAGGTTTTGACATTCAAAGGCAGGGGAATGAAAACAATGGAGTTTCTATATATTTCCCATAATCCAGTAGTAAGTTTCAGTAATATATTAAAAATAATAATAATAATAATAATAATAATTAATAACTAATATACATACATAGCATAGCTTATCGCATGTATTTGGAAAAAAATAACTTTTTACCATCTCAAGATGTCTACATGAATCAGTGAGAGAGAGAGAGAGAGAGAGAGAGAGAGAGAGGAGAGAGAGAGAGAGAGAGAGAGAGAGAGAGAGAGAGAGGCTAAAAAAAAACAAATGATAGGGCATTTGAACAATTCCAAAAAAAAAAAATAATTGATTGTTACAAAATCAAGAACCTGCCCTTCCTGTACCACCACAAAAAAGTCCAACTGCCTTCACTTACAGAGAATAAGAAAATATATATATCAATATATCTTCAGGGTCAAGAACAGCAATGGATGAGTCTCTACTACAAAAAAAAAAATTAAGGCAGCAATTCTCAGTCACTGATGATATTTCTTTTTAGAAAGATCACAAAGTTAAGACACAACGATGTTTCCTGTATCACATGAAATTGCAGTTCTTGTTTGGGATAAGTTTGGATTGTCAGGAAAATTTTAATTTTCTAAAACGTTTTTAATGAAGTGTTTCCGTTCATGTTCTTTGTTATTCAAGTGGTCCTCTGTTTTTTTTATTTTGTTTTTTTGGTAAACAATCAAAAATACCACTGTAAAAGTCCCTTGTTGCAAACACCAACAGAAATTGCTTGCAAGGTACAGCATTCTTCTTCTTCTTGCGAGTTCCTGTTGAGAGTCTCGAACCACTTAGAAGTCTCAAGAAACAGTTAGTAGACAGAGGACGTAGTACATAGATTGCTGTACATAGGACTGGACGTATGAATGTGGCCGCACATAGATATTTTACAGAGCGGGGTATATATACCAAATTTTAAAACGTATCAATATCAAGTGTAAGAAATATTCAAGTTTCTTTTAACATCTAAGGAAAAGGATTATAAAATGGTCGTATCTTCGGTTATGGAATTCGAATCACACTTCCTCTTTAACTGGAATACTGGAAGCAGCGTTGCTTCCAGGACGAAAGGGGCCACTTTTCGTCAGATAATGCTGCAGCGTTCTTCAAACTTTGGCTGGATTGGGACATTGTTCCAGGTTTCCAGGTTCCAAGTTCCAGTGGCCTGTCATTGCTAGAAGCGACCTCCCAATCACGAGCTGCTGGCGTGAGGTCCTTCCAAACTCCCCCTGTCATGGCTCCTGGATCTGAGCCTCGTCTTCTTCCTCTTGTGAGAGAGCAGGAAGTCCCGACCCCCATGCGGATGGAGGTGGGTGGCCTTATGCTAGGTCTCCAGGTGGATCTGCTGTGGGGCACGCGTTCTGGGTATGGCCCTGGAGAAGGAATGCCCCTCCGTCGGGGCCAAGACGCTCTCCAGTTGTTCCAGGGTCTTCTTAGCGACGCTGAGGACGTTCTCCCCGTGAGAGGTCAGTCCGCCTCTGCCGTGCGACCCATTGTGACCTCGCCAGCCAGATTCGCCGTATTGGGACGGTTGATAGGGGGCATGGAAACCAACGTGACCTTCAGAGCCGCTGGTGAAGCCAGGGCCGCGCCCTCTGGAGCCCCTCAGGTGGTCCCAACCCTCTGAGCGAGTCGAGGAATCCAGCACGTCCGAGGAATGCTCATCTGAGTCGTCCTCGTAGTCGTTTCCGGGAGTCTGGTTGGGTCTGGGCGACGAGGTGAGGGACCTTGGCTCCGAGGAGGACCTCGGGAAGGAATTGAAGGTCAGGCGCCTGCTGGGAGCCGGGTGGCGTCCGTCGCTTTTGGAGCTGGCCATGGAAGCATTCAGGGAGACGTCCACGACCCTACCGGGCAGCAAAGTGGGTAGGGACGGGCGGGCGGGCGTCGGAGGACGGTGACTGGGTTTGTTCTCGGCGTCCTCCTGGACCAGGTGCTGGATGCTTCTGTTGAGGGAACGCGAGGACGAACTCAGCTCGATTTTGGGCATGAACTCGTTCGGGGGGGAGGCTAGGGCTGCTGCCACCGTGAGGGGCACGTTGGACATGGTCATCTTCCGGGCGTTTGGTCCGCTCATTTTGGTGACGACAACAACGCTTTTCCTGGGAGATCGCTCGCACTCCATCAGAGACTCGGTGTCGGCTTCGTTGCCTGCGGGGGATGTATAGAAAAATAACAACCTTCAGAAATAACCAACTGGTATACTACACAAATACCCACAGAGCGAACTCATAACAGTCGTAGGTTGACAAGAGGGACTAAAACACCCATTCGATCCTACCGAGGTGACTTAATTGTCCTCACGTCAAGATTATCAATGCTCGATGAAGCCATTCATACATCCACCAAATTCTCTATCATGCAACACTATAAGAACAGCCCTTGAATTAATCATATATCCAACATAGTGGCGTGTGATGCGTCGTTTATTATTTGCCAGTAATATTCCTTAGAATTAGGCATCAACGCCTACGTTAAGAAAAAAGGGTATATCTTAAGTGCTGTTGGGTCTGCCCCCAGCAGTCTACATCCCATTTCATTTTATAAATTCTTGAAAATATTGTAATTCACCTCCGCAATCCTCTGTAGTCTTAAATTCAATCATATCTAATTCAGACGTATTGCCTTGTTTATTCTCAAAAATGTAGAAAACAATATATACACAAACATATATTATATAGAGTTTAACTTCCAAATATAATTCCAAACTTTTTTCTCCAACATAAAAAGAACATCTTGTAAAGTACCATGACACAACGATACTCCAAATACAGTTCTCAGGCAATGACGTTGCAGAAATACGCGCCTGGTTTTGAGAAATGTTTGCAAATATCATTTGCATACGTACACATATGCTGACGATCGCACGAGGATTATGACACAAGCCTGCAAAAGCATTTATCTCTCTCTCTCTCTCTCTCTCTCTCTCTCTCTCTCTCTCTCTCTCCTTAAAATCCCAGTGTGTCTGTTTACCTAAGCTCATGGCTGCATTCCACAGACGTGGTTTGTAGTTTGGATAGTGACACAGACAAATAGTATACTTTAGTATATCATATCCCAAGTTTCTGTGTTATTATTATCAATGAAAAACCCGTAAATTCCTTCATAAGAATCTTCAAGTATTAGCTGGCAAGGTTTGAAAAGTTCGCAGAAGACAACAGTGGCAATAATCTTAGCTAAAACATAAAAAAATAAAAATATTGGCTCAAAGACGCTTTAACGTCTTCAGAAATATCTAGCACCACAAAACTACTATGAGATTCAGGGCCTCTGCAACACGGTTTTTTGGACTTTGCTCCTTATCCAAGAATTGGATGTAGCTGAAAGTTGACATATGTATATTTTACAACCACACACAAATTTTGTCAGCATTATCAATAACCTAAACCCGATAGTTTTAATTTTTATAGAGTAAAAATTATCTAGCCGACGCCTTGGCCAATGATTACGAGCCAAGAGTCGAAAAACATTCATTACGCAAGCAAGGTAAACACCTTTTGACGAAATGTTTGCCCACCCCCGCCCATCCACCAGACAGAAACTCATTCACCTTGTTCCACCGGCTCTGAAACCCAAAGACTTATGAATGGCGGAACGATACATAGATGTAAGGGAAGGGGTATCTGTGCTAGCGTAGTAATACTACTGTAGCAGTAGTGCCAGTTGTAATAGCAGTAATATACATGAATTAAACGTTTAGGCCAACTGCTGGGATCCTTGAGGGTCATTTAGCACTTCTTACAACTACTAGAGAAATGAGTTTTTCTAACCGGAAGTTAAATTTTCTAATCCAACAATGCCCATGATAGCCTTCAGTGTTATCCTGAATTATAACGAGGCCAAAGTGGGTGGAGCCTCATGAAGTCATCATTCTGACGATAATTATTGGTGAAGGTTTAGAGCCAAATACGGTACCGGGCTATTTTTTTTTCAGTAAATAGGTAGATAGTCAATAAATAAAAATTGCTTGACATTGGATATAGCAGTTATCAAATCAAGCTTGTCTACTATGTTTTGTAAATTACCAACTATTCCCTACATCTTGCCAATCTGATTGTGAACTATAAAGTAGACTGTAATTTCTTAGGAAACTTATTTTGGGAGTTAGACTCATAATCGAAGTGTTTTTTGTATTTATTAACATATTTTGTTGGTTTGTTCATTGTGACAATTATCAGTGGAGAGGTTTCAGAGTTCATAAAGGTGTACTGCTTTGCTTGTATTTAAATTTTTATGTCATTGTTGCCAGAGGTCTAGACTTCGTTACTTATAGCCATCATCCATCAAGAAAAGGGAAGAAATGTTGTCATAAGTTACGTAACGAGTGAGTTCGAAAAGTCACTTTACATTATAAAGTACCAAATTTATTCAACCTACGTAATGCAGAATACAGTCAAAATTTATGTGTAGATATAATGTATTTCTGATTAAGTGTTATTTTTATGAATGCATAGATAAAAAAGTTATTCCCGAAAAAACAGTGTTACAGAGCCCTGAATCTCAAAGTAGGTTTAAAAACATTTTCTAATACCTCCCCAAGCGCTTAATCCCATCTCCAGGTCATGACAGATGCCCTAGGAAGCACGCAGGGGGGATTTGGAAGCCCTGAAGTGTATCCTAATGTTTTTATTTTGTTTTTCTCCCTCTCGAATATACGATCTTGGGACTATCGTACGCTTGAGTTGAAAGTCGTCGTTGATATGGACAGGGTTATCATACATGTTGGATGACAGTACATCACCACTTCTTAATGAATGGTGTATTATTATTATTATTATTATTATTATTATTATTATTCATTATTATTATTATTATTATTATTATTATTATTATTATTTTGGGTTTTGGATGTAGTGACAAAGGTGTCTTTTCATATATGTGTGTGGGTGTATATATAATTTTTGTTTCTATTTTGCATAAGATCATTTGTAGGTCACCCAAATATAAACAGAAGACAGGTCTGACAAAAGTCTCTCTCTCTCTCTCTCTCTCTCTCCTCTATCTCTCTCTCTCTCTCTCTCTCTCCTCTCATCTCTCTCTCTCTCTCGCAACATTTGCGTTTTTTCAAAAAGCTACCAAGAGGCAACCCACCTGAACCGGGACTTCCATAGAGAGACAGATCTCGCATAAGTTCCTCCAGGACCTGTTTCTCCCCTGCGTCAGGAGCCGTGGTGACCAGTCGACTCTGCTGAGGAGTCCTAACGCTGGTTTCCCAGTGGCTCCTCCTCCTCCTCCTCCTTCTCCTTCCTCATGGGAAGGGAGGTCCCCTTCCCTCGAGGCTCCAAGGAGCGTACTTCCCACTCGTGGTCTTGTCCCTCCGGAGGAACCTCTCTCTCCAGGGACTCCTCCACGGCAGTGACGATTCCAGTGGCCGCCTGGATCAACCTGTTCCGGATCCAGGACCTGTCGAATCCCGAAGACGCTCCAGAAGACGACGACGCACCAGTGGGCGTAGAACGTCTGCGTTCCCTCTCGGCCGACCTGAAGGCGACGACGCCCTTGATTTCCGCTGGCCCTTCCGAGGAATGGCAGGGCTCACGCTCGGCCCTTCGGGCGTTCCAGGTCTATTCCTGGTAAATAATAATAGAGCTGGGTAAATAATAATAGAGCTGGGCAAATAATAATAGAACTAACTATAATTGAATGAGCTGCACTCGTGCTAATACTCCTATGAGGTGGGGAGTTATGGCACTGAGGTTTGGAGACGATGTCCTTGAAGTAATGTTAATAATAAACAGGAAGGCGTTCAGACTGGCGGTCTTTGATTGATTGAGGGAGAGCACATATCATTGTACTGAATCCTTAGACGAGCCGGAACGATAGCCGAAACTTTATATAGACATTTCTATCATGGACATGTCAGATACGTGAGTCAGTGCTCAATGAAAATGAATGTGGGTAATAATAATAATAAAGAAGGTAAGTATAATTGAGTATGCTGCACACGTGCCAATGCTCCTATGTGGCGGGGAGGTATGGCATTGAAGGTTGGAGACTATGTCCTTGAAGTAATGTCAATAATAAAGAGGTAGGCATTCAGACTGGCGGTCTTTGATTGATTGAGTTTGAGCATATGAATACAGCAAAGATGATGTATAAATGAAAAGTCGTAACATTAAAATGAAACCTTAAGAAGGATCATTACAAGTTTTTTTATGAATGAATTCATCAGCTTTGTATGAATAATGAGTGTGCATTCTACTGAATCGTCTTAGACGAGCCGGAAAGATAGCCGAAAATGTTTATTTAGAAATTTCTATCATGGACATGTCAGATACGTAAGCCAGTGCTCAATGAAATGAATGTGGCTAAATAATAATAATAGAGCTGGGTAAATAATAATAATAGAGCTGGGCAAATAATAATAGAGCTAACTAAAATTGAATGAGCTGCACTCGTGCCAATACTCCTATGAGGTGGGGAGGTATATATGGCACTGAGGTTCGGAGACGATGTCCTTGAAGTAATGTTAGTAATAAACAGGAAGGCGTTCAGACTGGCGGTCTTTGATTGATTGAGGGAGAGCACATGTCATTGTACAGAATCCTTAGACGAGCCGGAACGATAGCCGAAACTTTATATAGACATTTCTATCATGGACATGTCAGATGCGTGAGTCAGTGCTCAATGAAAATGAATGTGGGTAATAATAATAATAATAATAATAATGGAGGTAAGTATAATTGAGTATGCTGCACTCGTGCCAATGCTCCTATGTGGTGGGGAGGTATGGCATTGAAGGTTGGAGACTATGTCCTTGAAGTAATGTCAATATTAAAGAAGAAGGCATTCAGACTGGCGGTCTTTGATTGATTGATTGAGTTTGAGCACATGAACAAAGCAATGATGATGTATAAAGGAAAAGTCGTAACATTAAAATGAAACCTTAAGAAGGATCTTTAAAAGTGTTTGTAAGAGAATGAAATTACGTCTCAATGACGTGAGCCACTGCTGATTGAAAAATGAGTAAGCTCCACTCGTGGATGCTCCTAAGAGGGGGGAGTTATTCAGTCTGAGGGTCAGAGAGAACGTTTTGGAAGCAGAAAGGTGAATAATGACGTATCAAGGACATCAGCCAATGCTCAGTAATGAGTAAGCTGGACTCGTGGCAGCGCTCCTAGGTGGAGGAGTGATGTCGCTGAGCGTCTGAGATAATGTCAAATGTGAAATGGTGTTGAGTGAAATTGAAGTGTTTGTGAGAGAATGAAAGTACGTCTCAATGACGCGAGCCACTGCTGATTGAAAAATGAGTAAGCTCCACTCGTGGATGCTCCTAAGAGGGGGGAGTGATCCAGTCTGAGGGTCAGAGAGAACGTTTTCGAAGCAGAAAGGTGAAACAATGTTGTTAACAAAGACTACAGCCTTTGGACTGGGGTAAGTCACTGATTGAGTCCGCAGCTCTGTATAATAAAAGAGTGTGCACTTGTACTGAATCGTTGGGCTTCCCGGAAAGATGGTTGAAAGTGTTTGTTGAAATGAAAAAGCGAATGTGGAAACAACAGAGCAGAACCTTGCTGTGACGAAGTGAAAGGTGAAGGGCGTATCAAAGACGTCAGCCAATGCTCAGTAATGAAGGTAAGTGAAACTGAGTAAGCTGGACTCGTGGCAGAGCTCCTAGGTGGGGGAGTTGTGCCGCTGAGCGTCTGAGATAACGTCAGAGACGTTAAGGGAGAGGAAATAAGGGGGGAGGGAAATTTACGGATGGAGAGAGAGAGAGAGAGAGAGAGAGAGAGAGACGTTAAGGGAGAGGAAATAAGGGGGGAGGGAAATTTATACGGATGGAGAGACTTTAAAGAGGAGAGAGAGAGAGAGAGAGAGAGAGAGAGAGAGAGACAGAGACAGAGACCATGAGACAGAGACAAAGGAAAAAGGAGGGGAGGCAGGAAGGGGGATAAAAAAGGGGGCAGGGGAAAAAAAGGAAAAAGGAAGGGGAGGAGGAAGGAAAAAAAGGAGGAGGGGAAAAAAAAAAGGAAAAAAGGACGGCAAGGAAAAAAAGGAAAAAGGAAGGGGAGGGGGAGGAAAAAAAAAAAAAAAGGAAAAAGGAGGGGAAAAAAAGGAGAGGAGGTGAGAAAAAAAGGATGGGGAAAAAAGGAGAAAGGAGGAAAGGAGGAGGAAGGAGTAGAGGAGGAGAGAGGGGAAAAAAAAGGAGGGGGGAGGAGAGAGGAGGAGAAAAAAAAGGAGAAAGAGGAGAAGGAGGAGGACGGAGAAACCGGGAGGAAGAGGGGGAGCTCCCGTCCATGTGCAAATTTTCAAATTTTAAAAAAAAAGAGAAGTCCACCAAAGTGGCAAAAAACAGAAAAAAGTCTACGGACTTTCATCGCCCAGTTTCGCAAAGTTGCGACCTTTAATGATATGCGGTTGTACATTTCAGACGTTCGTAAGAAAGTTGGAAAAAGAGTCTAAGGACTTTCAGCGCCAGATTTCACTTACTCGAAAAAAAGGAACAAATTATCACTTGCGCAACGGTTGGAGGTTGGTCGGATGACATTTTTGTGGTAAGGGAAGGCCAAGCACTAACAAACATACACTGCATTCTTTTACCCATTTCCCAGGACCAATAGGCCTCGAGTAGCTGTGATTTGAAAGATTTCTAAGGCACTGATTGGAGCAGAAAGAATATTAGAATAACTACAATTGCACAACACTCTCCGGCTTACACGCCGGGTATTACGTGGAGACACTATTAACACATTGCTTACTATAGAAGGTATAATAACCAAGGGTGAAAAACCCTTCTTATCTGTGAAGAAACGCGAGAGAGACCTCCAACACATCCGCCCCACACACACACACACACATTAAGATTAAGGATGTCATCTTCTGGCAAGAAAATCGCTAGCAAATCAACTTCAAAAATTACGTTGCTCGCTGTAATAAATAGATCCTCAGTTCTTTCAATTATAGAGCCATGTGTAAATTGGATATTTTTTGTTTTAGCACTCGTCCCACACGAGAAAAATGTCTGAAAAAATAGTACCAGTCCGAACAATATAAGCTTCATGTTGGAAACCTGCAAATAGTAAAATATATGTAATTACTCATGTTAAATTTGATATTTTTCATTCAGAACTAATAAAATATATTTTCATACAAATTTTAAATATACTCTTTACCATGTAAGTTTTCTATATAGGTATACATATTTTTCTCTCCTATCCTTCCTTTCTTCCCCTTTTCCTTTAGCTACGAACATGAGCCAATGGTATTGTCCATATGTCAGTAGGGTTTGATATGTTTTGAACTTTTAGCCTATTTGCCGTTAATATTTCTAGAATTTCCTACCGCATTCATTGCAGTTTTTGTTTTTAGTGCTATCAACTCTGTATATCGAGTCAAGGCATCTATTAACACTAAGAGGTGCTTATTTCCTCTGTCAGACTTGTAAAACCCTGTTAATTAATCTAAGTGTACTCTTTCAAAGGGTTGATTTGGCACGGGATAGGCCGCTAAACTGACAGGTGTCTTAGTGTGTCCCTTGTTTTCATGACAAATGTGACAATTAGTTATGTGTTTTTTTATATCTGTAAGCATTGTAGGCCAGTAAAATAGTGAATTGGCTTTCTGTGACATGACAGAGAACCCTGGATGACTATGTAAAGGATAAGAATGCAACCAGTTTAGGACGATTGGTATAAGAGAGATTGGTACTACTACCTGGTCGTTAGCCACCTGCGGTGTGCTTCGTGTTTTCCTCGTCACGGACCTACACAGAATATTACCTTTGATTACATAATTCTGCTGCACATACTTTGAATATTCTTTTTCTTTAGGATTTCCGTTCAAAGCATCTATTATCTTTCTTAACTGCTTATCTTTTCTTTGTTCAGTCTGTACCAGTTCAGCGCTCCAACCTGGGTCTTCAATGTGCACGATCGCTTGGCTTAGTGAATTTTCTTGTTCAGATACGGTTTTAACAATGGGCACGGGTGTTGCTATATCTTCTAGTTCAGCTAATGGTTCCTTACAGGATGACACGGGATTGCGGGATAATGCGTCAGCTATGATATTCGCTTTCCCAGGTAGGTATCCTATCTTGGCTCCAAAGTCCTGAATGATCATATGCCACCGAGTTCTTTTGGGACTGTGATTAAAGCCTTTGAAGAACTCGGTGAGTTCTTCAAAGGCAAATGAATGTTAACCATTTAATCTTTGGTTAGGTTAGGGTGTAAAGTTAAGGAGCTTTTGAAGAATAGTAGTCCCACACAAGCATGGAACCTGTTCAAAGGATGAAAAAGGTCCGTATTTTTAAAAAGGTCATGTCAACAAGACCGATTCTTAACCTAGCCTAACCTTAACCTAACCTAACATGCATAGTTGTGACTCAGGTATTGTTATGTACTCTATCTGTGTATCAGTGTCATTTTTTCTTTTCTTTTGATGAGGTAGAGATGTGGGAAGTCACTGATCATAATCACTGTCAATAATTACACAATTACATTGATGTTTCTTTTCCAGAGTTATTACAGTAACTAATTTCTGTATTATTATCTTTTTAGGTGGTGGTCTTCATGAAATTTTAGCTCTGAAACCTTCAGGGGAAGCTTTGGTAGGATTGGGCCTACTGGAGCAAGAAGCAGTTGAGGGGTTGGCAGATATTGATGACAGTGAGGACCCAAGCTTCACCCCTTCTGCAGGTTATGAAAGCACTTCACAGTATGCTGTATTTAAATCTGTATCAGTCTTAGACAGTAAGAGTATCAATTGTAACGTCTACTAGTAATGTAAGATAGGTCAAGCCTCAAGTGAATACCAGTTAGCAGTGCTAGATTTACCATGGGGCAAGTGGGGCAGCTGCCCCAGTGCCCCGACATTTTGGGGTCCCCACAAGCCACATACATAAGTAATCACTGGTACTGAATTAAATATGACAGTAATTCATCATATATTATGTCATAACAGATGATTTATTTATTTATTTGATACAGCAGGAAGAGGTTTGGCTTAGAAAAAAATTGCAATTATTAATGCAGTATTTAAAAGTAATGTCTATGCATTTATATATAAATGTGCAATAAAAAATAACTTTTGCTCTTAAATCTTTCAGGTTCAGCCTTTTCTCTATGGAAAGCTGGATGTAGTACTTCAGCTGCTAGCACCTCGGCTTTTGCTGCCACCACCTCAGCTGTTGCTAGCAAGCACATGTCAGCATTTCACAGCATTGCAGATGCACAACTCTTCGAGTTAGATATTGATGATGGCTCTGCAGAAGTGTTCGTCGCAGATGATATCCCAATATCAATTATTGAAGAACACCAGTATGCCCGGAGAGAGGAGCCAAACCGCCCCTCAAGCCGTCCGTTCAAGCCGTCCCTCAAGCCGCCCTGATGTTTCTGATATTTTTCAGGATATATTGTTTAATCAAAACGAATTAAATGAAAGTGTAAAAGAATTAAATGGAAGTGTAAGGGTAATAGCTGACAGCATGTAACAATGACTGATATCCTTAAGAAACATTATGCATAATTTTTTTTTTAAAGTGGTAGTACTTGTAATATAGTCTATACAGTAGTAAATTTTTTTTTTTTTTTTTTCAAACCATGCCCTATATGTTCCTATACCATGGGTGCCCATAAGGTGATAAATATCATATACCTCTTCATTATTGAGATTAGTATTTTGTAAGTCTTTTGTTTAAGAGTATAATGTGATATACTACCTCATTGTCTTAAGCTAACCACTCTAGTATTTAATGAGGTTTATTTTTTTTATTTATTTTTCCTCCATTATATCGTGCTACTTGTGATCTCGTGTTATTGTGATAAGTTTAGTAGTTTTGTTTATTTACAATGCTATTTCATGGTATTTCTCTAATGTGGCTATAATGCATGTTCTATATTTATAATAGTATAAAATGACACCTCTGTGATCTCAGTTACCCCTACCTTATTGTAAGTTTTTTTTTTTTATAATATATTTTTTTTTTATTACAATGCTATTTCATGTTATTTCTCTAATGTGGCTATATGCATGTTTTTTATTATTATAATAGTATAAAAATGACACCTCTGTGATCTCAGTTACCTCTACCTTATTGTAATCTTTTTTTTATAGTACATTTTTTTTTTTATTTTATAATGCTATTTCATGTTTATTTCTATTGTGGCTATAATGCATTGTTTTTTCTTATCTATAATAGTATAAAATGATACCTCTGTGATCTCAGTTACCTCTACCTTATTGTAAGTTTTCTTTTTATTTACTTTAGTATGTTATTTCTTTCTTGCAGATAATGTACGTGATACACAGATATTGCTATTATTAAGGGTCATTCAGTGATACAGTAACCTATTTGTATCTAGGTAATATGAACATCAAATTCATTTATTTCATAACTTACTTGTATCTAGGTGGCATTTATTTTATAATGTGAGTCACTGTATGTAGTACTGTACTTATCTCAGACCACCTTAACCTATGTTTAATGTGCCTTATGAGTACCAGAAGAGAAGTGATAAGGCAGGGAAATTGCAAACATATTTTCACCTTTGCATATAGTACATAGTATAAAGATATATTTTCTGTATTGAGATTTATTAAACAAGACTTTAAAAAATATATTGTTTTTCTAGCATTGAATATACATGAACATTTTATAAGATATATGATAACTAAAGGTCAAAACAATCATATTATAATATAGGAATTTTAGATTGTATATATGAAATAATTTTAAATAATACACATTCAGTAACTTTAAATCTAACGTCTGCAGAGGAAAATCACACTTTTACAAAGCAATTAGTGTAACTTGCAAAATAAAACTATAATGGTGTTTATTGACGTATACTAGAGGTAGGAGACATCCTCTTCTTACTTGTTGTCAATCCCAAAGTTGCCTTTCCCACCTCAAAGTCTGCTCTAACCAGCCCTAGCGCAAAGGCTCTCACGGCGCCATATTTCCAAGATGGCGGCACACACTCGGTGTTTTGAGTATGAACCTTTCGAGTAACGGCGCCTTTGGAAGTTTTGAGTATGTGGCCCATGATCTGCAAGGCGTCGTCTCAGCGAGAGATTTGAGTTGCCAATTAGTGATATAAGAGGTTGCAGTTTCGACAATATTTACCATGTTACATCATTACATTTTCTTTAATTAAATACACAGAATTCCCATTATGACTGCCGAACATTTTCAATCCAATATCATACAGCATGTCTGGACATATCTGATAAGGAAAATAATAATAATCAGATGGATGCATCTGATAACATTAGCCGAGATCTAGGCGGGAAGCGGGGAATTCAGTCCAGTAAAGATGATGAACTCTGTGAACAGACTTCGCACTCTTCAACTCAGCCTATAAGCTTTAATCAGGTTGTTTCAGAATATTTGTTTTTAATTTTATTATATGAATATATTTTCAAACGAAAGAGATATCAGAGACTTATTTGAGTGATATGAAATAATAATCTCAGTGAAGTAATAAACAATAAAGAATTAAGGAAGACTGACTTCCTTTCAGGCCGAGTCAAGTACGGATGCAACATAATAAGACATATTCTTAATTTTCTCTTCACATATTACACGCATCTAAAATCTGAAGGCACCAGCGTATTCAGATGATTGTATTGTAGAAAAACACAAGTTTTATTTTATCTTGATGACATGATTTATTAAAAATCCAATGATAAGTAAAAACATGTATAAAGAATGAAATGTTTCCTCTTCACTTTTACTCGTTGTAATTCCTTTGTGTTTTATCTTATTGATTTCAGAAAAAGGTGACTTAATTGTACAATTAATACCGAATCCTTTGGCATGACCAAAACTTACCTATCTTGAGCAAAGCGTGAGATTATTGAAGAAATATAAACATATTGCTAGTTTTCTAAGCCGCAGACGAAAATAATGAGTGGCCTACCTCCCAGTACCAGCCAATCAGAGGCTGCCAAGCAAACGTCTCGTAGGCACAAGAATCTACCTTAGGTGAATGGACTATACGTACCTATGGCCCATTTGAACTGTGTTACCCATCTGTAGACCTTGAACGGATATGTCTAAATCTCAAATAGACATTTAAAATTCTAGTTCAGGCCATATCAAATCCGTGACAGTCACTACCTCATTTTGAACAGCCCATTCCGAATCTGGTTTAGCACCTCTTATAGACAGCTGAGTTCCATTCGAAATCTGAGTCATTTAAAATCAGTGAGATCTCTGCCAAGCCCATTCATAAAGCTAAGACTGATCCTTTCAAAAGTGTAGATCATTCCAAATCAGCTTTACCTTGTGAGGGAATCTCGTTCAATCAATTCCTGGCTTGGCTTGTCACATTACACAACCAGATCAGCTTTTATCCGATTTCAAATCTTGGTCAGCCAATTCGAAAGTGACGCGTCCGTTTCATACCTGATTTGGCCCGACCCAATTTTTGTTTCTGCTGCCCGGTATAATTCTGGATTCAAAGTATCTCAAGTCCGCAGAAGTACAACGGTAAAATGGTATTTATTCACTATTCTCTCGAGAGATCGATCTAGTATAGTAGCTTTCCTTGATACACATTGTCGGATTAGGAGGAATCAATTCACATGTTCGAAGAATTCTCGCAAAATGGTGACAAGTAATGGCTGGTAAACGCCACTCACTCGATACTGCTACTATGCCACAGAAACTACTACCTGCGGCAACATCAGGGGAATGAAACGGAAAATTTCATTATTCACGATCTTCCACCCCAAAAGTCACATCAAAAGACATCAGACATCACAGAGCTTGTAGAGGCCTGCGTAAATTCCCGCATTACCAAAAGCCTACTACCGAAAAAAACAACTGTTTCTAAAATAAAACTTGAAAGAGCCGAGTCTGTCGGACAAACAACATTGCCTGTTGATGGGCAGCATGACCATTTATTCAAAAGCGATGAACAAAGGCTGTAACCTATTGAACATTTGTTGATATTGACAACTGCAATTTCAAAAGTACGCTTTGGATGTTCCAAGAGATTTCTTTGATTTTCATCGGATTTCTTTGATTTGACTATAATACTGGAAGGTAAAAAAATAGTCAGCAAGACATTTGTCCAATTAGAGAGGAAGGCCTTGCGTATTCCTATATTATAGATCTTGCAGGGAAGGACCTACATATTTATATATTTATAGATATTGCGATTTTCGCTCGTGTCAATAACCTGCTCTTTGGAGGTTAACCGCGTCAGTGATTGTGGAGTGAATTGAGAATACAGTCATCTTAAATCATCATGTTAGGAGAGGGTGGAAAGGAAGATGGAAGAAAGAGAATACGAAAGGAGGTACAGTAAAAGGGATTAAAAGGGGTTGCAGCGAGGGGCCCCGAAGGGACGCAGCAAAGAACCTTGTGTAATGCCTACAGAGCACCGCGTGCGGTGCACTGGTAGCACTACCCCCTTCGGGGTCTCTAACCTTATTAATTCTTCATTCAATGGGCTTTTAATCTCGACTTAAAAATGCACATCTAGTAGTGGTCAAAGTTTAGTTTAAACAAAACTTTCACCGTAAAAATAAACAAATCCAGTAACCAAATTCTATTTTGGTTCCCTTTTACAATAAATAAATAAATAAAATCCATGTACTGCACAAGGTCTGTTAATGCCAGACCTCGCGAATTATTCACGGCAACCCCACAAGTTCGCTGGCAAAATTCCCGACTGAATGTAAATACACAGTTATTATTACGCGGCTCAATTAATGCAATTACTTTCCCCTGCCCCTTACAGACCTTACAGACCTTACATCTTGTTCGGGTTGCCCCAGGTCCCTCAGTGTGAGGCACCTCTAATGTCTACCAGAGAGTTGCTAGTACATCTTCCGGTATATTTTGCATCTTCCAATCTTGGAGGTCTGGGATGCAGTTTAGATATTTGTCGAGCTTATTCTTAAACACATCTACGCTCACTCCTGATATATTCCTCAGATGAGCTGGCAACGCATTGAATAGACGCTGCATTATCGATGCTGGTGCGTAGTGGATTAATGTCCTGTGTGCTTCCTTATTTTTCCTGGTATATTTTGGGCACTATTAATCTACCTCTGCTTGCTCTTTCTGATATTTTTAGTTCCATGATATTTTCTGCTATTCCTTCTATCTGTTTCCATGCCTGAATTATCATGTAGCGTTCTCTTCTCCTTTCCAGACTTATATAATTTAAGAATTGTAGTCTTTCCCAGTAGTCTAGGTCCTTAACTTCTTCTATTCTAGCTGTAAAGGGACCTTTGTTCCACACTCCCTATTTGGCTACAAATCCTTTTGATAGTGTGGGTGGGTACCCCATATCATACAATTGCCAATATTCAAGTGGACTACGAACATATGTTTTATAAAGCATAATCATGTGTTCAGCTTTTCTTGTTTTGAAGTGCCGTAACAACATTCCCATTTTTGCTTTACATTTTGCCAACAGAGTTGCTATTTGATCATTGCATAACATGTTCCTATTCATCATCACACCAAGGTCTTTAACTGCTTCCTTATTTGTGATGGTCTCATTATTTTAGGTCCCTTATATGCATATAGCTTTCTTCTCTGTCTCCATAATTTATTGATTCAAATTATCAGAGTTAAATACCATCCTATTTACCTCTGCCCAATCATATACTTTGTTAAGGTCTCTTTGTAGAGCGTTCCTATCTTCATCACAAGTAATTTCTCTACTTATTCTTGTGTCATCTGCGAAACTACTCCACTACCGAGCCCCTCCTTAACATTATTGTCTATGTCTTCAATCATAATAACAAACAGTATTGCAGCTAACACCGTACCTTGCGGCACACCGATATTACCTTGGCTTCATCCGATTTTCTCGTCGTTTGCAATAACTATCTGTTTTTTCTGTTGTTGTAAAAATTCTTTTAACCATCTTCCTACTTTATCCACGATATTGTGTTTTCTAATTTTCTTCGCTAATATATTATGGTCTACTTTATCAAAAGCTTTTGCAAAGTCTAAATAAACCACATCTGTTTCATTTCCGCTTTTCATATTTTTGAATATGTTTTCACGGTGGACTAACAGTTGGTTGTGTACTTTTTCCGGTACGAAACCATGTTGTCCTTTATTAAACAAATTATTTTTTATTAAATGTTTCATAATATTTTTCTTCATTACCCTTTCATACACTTTCATTATATGTGATGTTAGACTCACAGGCCTATAATTACTTGCCTCTAGTCTTGATCCACTTTTGAAAGTAGGGGTAATATACGCTAATTTGTGCTCATCATATATCTTGCCTGTATCTACACTTTGTCTTAATAATATTGCAAGTGGCTTTGCGATAGAATGAACTACTTTCTTTAACAAAATAGCAGGAATTCCATCAGGCCCTGCAGCAGCATCCATTTTTAATTTCATTTCATAAAGCCTGCACAATATCAGCTTCATTAATTAATATCTATGTCAGCTAAATATTCACTATTTTTCATCCCTTACTTCTATATCATTATCTTCATTATCTATTCTAGGGGTGAATTCTCTCTTATATCGTTCTGCCAGTATGTTGCAAATTTCCTTTTTTTCATTCGTTAATCTCCCTTCAATTCTCAGAGGCCTATTTCTATTCTTCTTTTATTTTCATCTTCTTCGCATATGAGTATAATAGTTTGGGTTTTGCTTGATATTTAATAGGGTTTTTTTCTTCCAAGTCCCGTTTTTCATTTTTCTTTTGATTGTATAATCTTTTTTCTGCATTTTCTATCTTACTTTTTAGTTCTATAACTTTCCATGCATTTTTTTCTTTTGCAAGACCTTTTTTCCACTTTCTGATTTTCTGGAACAAGATTCTTCTGTCTCTTGGTATGCATGAATGATGTTTACTTTTCTTCTTCGGTATATATTTTTCACTATTATCTCCAATATTTTATATAATATCTCCGTATTTACCCTTATGTCATCACTTACGAAATGTTATCCCAATCTTTGTTTAATTCTTCATTAATTTCTGACCATTTTATATTTTTACTGTAGAAGTTGTATTTTCCATATCCTTCCCACTTTTCATTTCTTGCTTATCTCTATTTTCACTTGCTTTAGGAATGAACTGTTAATTCTATGACATTATGGTCTGAAATACTCGCATTATAAACTATTATTTCTTTAACATAATTCATCTCGTTCACAAATACTAGGTCTAAAGTATTTCCTTTCTTGTTGTTGGCAGTGGGACGGTTGGAGTTTCATATTATTTTTTTCATATTTCATCAACATGATGGGCAAACATAGCAAAACATATCACCACCTGGAACTGACGTAAACACGGGGTTAACACCAAAACACAGGCGGCTGATGGAACCCGAGAAAGCTGGTAAACAGTTGCTATGGGTCGACGTCTTTCTATCTTTCTATCTAACCCCCACCCCCCCCCCCCCCCCCATACCCGA
This sequence comes from Macrobrachium nipponense, assembly GCF_015104395.2. Lineage (NCBI taxonomy): Eukaryota > Metazoa > Arthropoda > Malacostraca > Decapoda > Palaemonidae > Macrobrachium > Macrobrachium nipponense. The sequence goes on along the minus strand of NC_087214.1, from coordinate 14,473,540 downwards.
CTTTTCCTTCCGACGATTTTCCCTCCTTTTGATCCTTCCTCCTTCCTCCTTCCCCAGAGAGAGACAGAGTGAGAGAGACAAAGAGAGAGAAAGAGAGAAAAATAGTGGAAGAGAGAGAGAAAGCGGCGATTTTGACGATTTTCTGAGATTTTCGCTCCGAAAAACGACAGAAAATCTCCGAAAATCCGGCGTTTTGGACGATTTCCGAGAGAAACAGCGGAGATTTCCGCGATTTTCTGAGATTTTTCGACGATTTTGGCGATTCCCTCTCTCTCTCTCTCTCTCTCTCTCTCTCTCTCTCTCTCTCTCTCTCTCTCTCTCCTGCTCTCTCTCTATCTCTCTCTATCTCTCTCTCTCCTCTCTCTCTCTCTCTCTCTCTCTCTACTCTCTCTCTCTCTCTCTCTCTCTCTCTTTCCCTCCAGCTCTCTCTCTCTCTCCCTCCTGCTCTCTCTCTCTCTCGTAGTAGCCATCTTGCTTGGTGAGACGTTCCCGAGCACGGTCTAATTAATCAACAGATATCACAAGTTTAACTTACGTCTAGAATTTGAGAAATATCTAGAATTGTTCATGAACTATCGGTGATAAGATTAGTGTGAAAATAGTAGGATAAAGCGTCTTCTAAGTTAGTTTATCAAGTGAAATACTGTAAATCAGAACTGTGGTAAAAAAATGGCGAAATTTAGCTTGTTTGGCAGATTCGCAATACGATGAGGTAGCAGGAAGGGAACTGGCATTTCTCATCTATGAGATGAGCAACAGTACTAACCAAAAAGATACAAAAGCATTCATAGATATATTAGAAGGATATGATCCTTCAAACTGGAACAAATCAACAGAAAACATATTGAAAATAATTGAAGAAGTTCCAAATAAAACCCAAGTGGTCAAGAGACTCGTAAAGAAAATATACATAAACCAACATATTCCGACAAAGAAAAATGAATAAGGTGAACATTGTGAATATCCTAATTGATGCTTAGGAAAAAGAATGCCAAAAGCATGCAAACTGTGTAAGGTGGGTGATATAGCATGTTAATCCACAAAACCTGATCAGAAAATGTTCTGCATGCAACATTCCGACACATCCACAATGTGCTGAGGTAATGCAATATATGAGAAAAGATAGCAGAATACTTTGCTCAACATGTCTATCATGGATAGACAATGTTATTAAATCAAGATTGAACGTACAAATAGTTGAGGATGAAGAAGAAGAGGAAAACGGAAGAGAAGTATACAAAACTGAAATGACAGAAAAAAATAAGGAAAACAGAACAAGATATAAGTATGGATGCAGAGATACTCATTGATACTACATATGAGGCAATAAAGCAGTATACTATACTTACGAAGAAATAAAATTACGATATGACAACACAAAAGAAAATCTCGAAGAGGCTCTACCCAGATCTACACAATGACGGGAAAGAGGAAAAAATAGACAAAAAAGACAAAGTCTGCAACCATTTGAAAAGAGGGAATTGCAGATTTTGAGAAAGATGTTACTACAAACATCCTAAGGTATGTCACAACTATGAAATATATGGTAAATGTGCATACCTAGACGGCTATGAGGATGATTGCAGAGATCTGCATCCAAAAATATGCAAAAACCTAATAGAAGGAAAAGGATGTAAGTTCGACAAAAAATGTAAATATATGCACCCTGTAGCCATGAATCATAATCAAATAAATAATCAATCAAGTAATAAAATCCAAAATAAGAAAGAAACAAATAAAGAGAGAAATAAAGAATATCAGGTAAAAGAAAAAACCAAGCCATCAACGCGATATGCAGTGATGTCAGCAAAACATTTCCAAGCCTCAGCTCCAAGATACTACTCAAGAGATAAGAACTATTTTATGAGGAAAGAGGATATTGCAGATATGGAGAAAATTGCAGATTCAGACAAAATTGAAAAAATTATGATGAAGGAAGATAATCAAATATTATGGAAAAGTTGGATTTTTTAATATCATAATTTCTGGAAATGAAAAAAAAAGAACAACATCCCCAGAACAGGAAAGAGACATGGGAAAATCCTTATTATTACCCATATTAAATGAGGAGAAAACACGCAAACCACCATAGTGATGAATGCGCAGGGTTTAGTTACGAGTGACTCAAAAAGAAAAATAGAGCACTTAGAAGAACTAACCCAAATTGAAAAGAAAATAGATATAATGAATATAGTGAAACCTGGTATTCCCAACCAAGAGACTGGGAATGATGATCAAATAAAGGGTTCCTAACTTATAGATCAGATAGAAAAAATAGGAATGAAGGGGGAACCGCAATATATGGGAAAGACAAAAAACAAGGAAAAATATATGAGAAATATAGTAACTAAGAATGTGAACTAATAGCGGTAGAATTTGAATCTGAAAAATTAATGAACATAGTAATAGGATAGACCCCCCTAATACTAAAGAGTTTGACTTAATATAGAAAAATTGAATGATATATGTAGAAATCACAAGGACTGGACTATTCTCTTATCTGGAGACTTCAACTTTCCTTTCGTAGACTGGAAAGAACAAATAGGAGATTGTGGTTGTATGTATACATATAAAAAAAGAGAGTAATAGTAGTGCAGAAGATAAGAGGCAAATCGAAAAGCTATTAGATATGCTACTAGAATACAACATTCAACAAATAAATCACCTGCCAACAAGAAACGAAAATACTTTAGACCATAGTATTTGTGAATGAGATGAATTATGTTAAAGAAATAATAGTTTTTATAATGCAAGTATTTCAGACCATAATGTCATAGAATTAACAGTCCAATTCCAAAGCAAGTGAAAACAGAGATAAGCAAGAAATGAAAAAGTGGGAAGGTATGGGAAAATACAACTTCTACAGTAAAAATATAAAATGGTCAGAAATAAATGAGGAATTAAACAAAGATGGATAAACATTTTCGTAAGTGATGACATAAGGGTAAATACGGAGATATTATATAAAAATATTAGAGAAAATAGTGGATAAATACATACCGAAGAAGAAAAGTAAACATCAGTCATGCATACCAAGAGACTGAAGGTTCTTGTTCCAGAAAATCCGAAAATGGAAAAAAAGTCTTGCAAAAGAAAAAAAGGCATGGAAAGTTATAGAACTAAAAAGTAAGATAGAAAAAGCAGAACAAAAGATTATACAATCAAAAGAAAATGAAAAACGGGAATTGGAAGAAAAAACCCTAATAAATATCAAGCAAATCCCCAAACTATTATACTCGTACGCGAAAAAGATGAATAAAAGAAGAATAGAAATAGGCCCTCTAAGAATTGAAGGAAGATTAACGAATGCAAAAAAAGGAAATTTGCAACATATTGGCAGAACGATATAAGATAGAATTCACCCCTAGAATAGATAATGAAGATAACGATATAGAAGTAAGTGGACAAAAAGTAGTGAAATATTTAGCTGACATAGATATTAATGAAGCTGATATTGTGCAGACTATTAATGAAATTAAAATGGAGCTGCAGCAGGTCCTGATGGAGTTCCTGCTATTTTGTTAAAGAAAGTAGTTCATTCTATCGCAAAGCCACTTGCAATATTATTAAGACAAAGTGTAGATACAGGCATGATTTTTGATGAGCACAAAATTAGCATATATTACCCCTACATTCAAAAGTGGATCAAGACTAGAGGCAAGTAATTATAGGCCTGTGAGTCTAACATCACATATTATGAAAGGGTAATGAGGAAAAATATTATGAAACATTTAATAAAAAATTATTTGTTTAATATAGGACAACATGGTTTCGTACCCAGGAAAAGTACACAAACCCAACTGTTAGTCCACCGTGAGAACATATACAAAAATATGAAAAGCGGAAATGCAACAGATGTGGTTTATCTAGACTTTGCAAAAGCTTGTGACAAGGGTAAAACCCATAATATATTAGCGAAGAAAATATAAAAACATAATATAGTGGATAAAGTAGGAAGATGGTTTAAAAGAATTTTTACACAACAGAAAACAAGATAGTTATTTTCGCCAATAAATGATGAGAAATCGGATGAAGCTAAGGTAATTTCACCTGTGTGGCCACAAGGCTAACGGTGGGTTAGCTGCATTACTGTTTGTTATTATGATTGCAGACATAGACAGTAATGTTAAGGACTCGGTAGTGAGTAGTTTCGCCGATGACACAAGAATAAGTAGAGAAATTACATGTGATGAAGATAGGAACGTGCTACAAAGAGACCTTAATAAGTATATGATTGGGCGAGTAAATAGGATGTATTTAACTGATAAATTTGAATCAATAAACTATGGAGACAGAGAAGGAAAGCTATATGCATACAGGGGGCCCTAATAAATGAGACATCACAAATAAGGAAGCAGTTAAAGACCTTGGTGTGATGATGAATAGGACATGTTATGCAACGATCAAATAGCAATTCTATTGGCAAAATGTAAAGCAACAAAAATGGGAATGTTGTTACAGCACTTCAAAACAAGAAAAGCTGAACACATGATTATGCTTTATAAAACATATGTTCGTAGTCCACTTGAATATTGCAATATGATATGGTACCCACACTATCAAAAGGATATTGCACAAATAAGAGTGTACAAAGGTCTTTTACAGCTAGAATAGAAGTTAAGGACCTTGACTACTGGGAAAGACTACAATCCTTAAAATTATATAGTCTAGAAAGGAGAAGAGAAACGCTACATGATAATTCAGGCATGGAAACAGATAGAAGGAATAGCTGAAAACATCATGGAGCTAAAATATCAGAAAGAGCAAGCAGAGGTAGATTAATAGTGCCCAAAACTATATCAGGAAAAATAAGGAAAGCACACGGGACATTAATCCACTAAGCACCAGCATCGATAATGCAGCGTCTATTCAATGCGTTGCCAGCTCATCTGAGGAATATAACAGGAGTGAGCGTAGATATGTTTAAGATAAGCTCGACAAATATCTAAACTGCATCCCAGACCATCCAAGATTGGAAGATGCAAAATATACTGGAAGATGTACTAGCAACTCTCTGGTAGACATTAGAGGTGCCTCACACTGAGGGACCTGGGGCAACCCAAACAAGATGTAAGGTCTTTAAGGTAAGGTAAGGTCTCTCTCTCTCTCTCTCTCTCTCCCCTCCCCCCCCCCCTCCCTCCTGCTCTCTCTCTCTCTCTCTCTCTCTCCCGCTCTCTCTCTATCTCTCCCTCCCGCTCTCTCTCTCTCTCTCGTTGTATTTATGATGCAAGAGGATATTGCAGATACGGAAAAAAATTGCAGATTCAGACACAAAATGAATAATTATGATGAAGGAAGATCAAATATTATGGCAAAGTTGGATTTTTTAATATCAGAATTTCTGGAAATGAAATAAGGAACAACATACCAGAACAGGAAAGAGACATGGGAAAATCCTTATTATTACCCATATTAAATGAAGGAGAAAACACGCAAACCACCATAGTGATGAATGCGCAGGGTTTAGTTACGAGTAACTCAAAAAGAAAAATAGAGTACTTAGAAGAACTAACCCAAATTGAAAAGAAAATAGATATAATGAATATAAGTGAAACCTGGTATTCCCAAGAGACTGGGAATGATGATCAAATAAAAGGGTTCCAAACTTATAGATCAGATAGAAAAAATAGGAATGAAGGGGGAACCGCAATATATGGAAAAGACAAAAAACAAGGAAATATGTGAACTAATAGCGGTAGAATTTGAATCTGAAAAATATTTGAACATAATAATATATAGACCTCCTAATAATAGTGTTTGACTTAATAATAGAAAAATTGGATGATATATGTAGAAATCACAAGGACTGGACTATTCTCCTATCTGGAGACTAACTTTCCTTTCGTAGACTGGAAAGAACGAATGGGAGATTGTGGTTGTACTTTTACATATAAAAAAGAGAGTAATAGTAGTGTAGATAGAGGCCTAATTCGAAAACAAAAAACTATTAGATATGCTACTAGAAATACAACATTCAACAAATAAATCACCTGCCAACAAGAAACAACAAAAATACTGTACACCTAGTATTTGTGAACGAGGTGAATTATGTTAAAGAAATAATAGTTTATAATGCGAGTATTTCAGACATAAGGCCATAGAATTACATTCCATTCCAAAGCAAGTGAAAACAGAGATAAGCAAGAAATGAAAAAAATGGGAAGGATATGGAAAATACCAAACTTCTACAGTAAAAATATAGAATGGGTCAGAAATAAATGAAGAATTAAACAAAGATTGGATAACATTTTCGTAAGTGATGAGAATAAGGGTAAATACGGAGATATTATATAAAATATTAGAGAAAATAGTGGATCAATATATACCGAAGAAGAAAAGTAAACATCAGTCATGCATAACAAGAGACTGGAGGTTCTTGTTTCAGAAAATCAGAAAGTGGAAAAAAAGTCTTGCAAAAAAAAAAAAAAATGCATGGAAAGTTATAGAACTAAAATGATAGATAGAAAATGCAGACCAAAAGAAATTATACAATCTAAAGAAAATGAATAACGGGATTTGGAAGAAAAAACCCTAGTGAATATCAAGCAAAAACCTAACTACGTATACTCGTACGAGAAAAAAGATGAATAAAAGAAGAATAGAAATTAGGCCCTCTAAGAATTGAAGGGAGATTCAAACGATGAAAAAACAAAAAAAGGAAAATATGGCAACATATTGGCAGAACGATATAAGAGAGAATTCACCCCTAGAATTGATAATGAAGATAATATAGAAGTAAGGGACGAAAATAGTGAATATCTAGCTGACAGATATTAATGAAGCTGGTATTGTGCAGGCTATTAATGAAATTAAAATAGAGCTGCAGCAGGTCCTGATGGTGTTCCTGCTATTTTGTGTCAAGGTAGGAGTGGCTTTCAAAAGTCATTAGGCTAAATTTTTTACAATAAATTCTCAAGGGATACTACCGCTAGGGTACAAGTCCACACCTGACAGGTGTCAGGGAGGCGGGGTTGAACATCTCATTACCACTACCGCCCCCTTACTGTGTTACAATAATAATCCTATTTTTCATATATCTCTACAGCCTATCTTAAAATTTAAACAGTTTACAAATTTCTTTTGATATTAAAGGATCAAGTTTATACATTCCTTGACTGATGTTCATATTATTGTTGTAACTTTCTTTTATAAAAACTAGATTCAATGCATTAAAAGCGGCAAAAAAGACCATGTATCAAAATCAAAAAGAACCTTACAACAACAAAAATTTGCTTGTACTACCTTATAATAGTAATATGAAAGATATCCCACATCTCCTGAAGAATTTGGTGTTAATGTAGTTTTTAAAAACAATGAAACAGGTACTTATTAAGAAACTCCCCCGATAATACTAAAGATGTGTATATAAAATCCCGTGTAAGTCTTGTGACAACTTTTACATTGGTCAAACGGGTAAAGCACTGGAAAAAAGAATAGAACAACATAAACATGTCTGAGATATGCACAGGGAAATAGTGGTATATTTGTACATGTTAGTGAGAACAATCATACTATTAACTGGGAAGGGGCAAAAGCTGGTGTGTTCTAATAATGCATTGGAAAGGAATATCATTGAATCTAGTTTTATAAAAGAAAGTTACAACAATAATATGAACATCAGTCAAGGAATGTATAAACTTGATCCTTTAATATCAAAAGAAATTTGTTAAACTGTTTAAATTTTAAGATAGGCTGTAGAGATATGAAAAATAGGATTATTACATTTGTAAACACAGTAAAGGGGGCGGTAGTGGTAATGAGATGTTCAACCCCGCCTCCCTGACACCTGTCAGGTGTGGACTTGTACCCTAAGCGGTAGTATCCCTTGAGAATTTATTGTAAAAAATTTTAGCCTAATGACTTTTGAAAGCCACTCCTACCTTGACACCTGCCTGTGGGTGGATCTGCAGCCTCAAACGGTTGTGTGTATGTTCGTCAGTACTGTCTTTGTAGTATATATACTCGTGAATTCTAATACTATGTATCAGTCTTTTGTCAATGGCTTGAAAATAAAGCCGAAACCGGTCAGGACCTACACCCTGTCTCTTATTTTTCACCTGTGGATATGTGTGATAATATATATATATATATATATATATATATATATATATATATATATATATATATATATATATATATCACACATATCCACAGGTGATATACATACATGATTATATATATATATATATATATATCTATATATATAGATATATATATATATATTATATATATCCACAGGTGAAAATAAGAGACAGGGTGTAGGTCCTGACCGGTTTCGGCTTTATTTTCAAGCCATTGACAAAAGACTGATACATAGTATTGAGAATTCACGAGTATATATACTACAAAGACGGTACTGACGAACATACACACAACCGTTTGAGGCTGCAGATCCACCCACAGGCAGGTGTCAAGGTAGGAGTGGCTTTCAAAAGTCATTAGGCTAAAATTTTTTACAATAAATTCTCAAGGGATACTACCGCTTAGGGTACAAGTCCACACCTGACAGGTGTCAGGGAGGCGGGGTTGAACATCTCATTACCACTACCGCCCCCTTTACTGTGTTTATAAATATATAATCCTATATATATATATATATATATATATATATATATATATATATATATATATATATATATATATATATATAAACGAGAGCTTTCTAATATATATAGTTACAGTTGTACCATTTTGGATTTTTCACCATTTAAGTGACTCTTGCTTTTATGAGATTTTTACTTATTTCTCTCCAGCGGGCCACTTTCAAAATCAAACGGGGCCACTTTTGGCCCAGGGGCAAAGTATCAGACGGCCCTGACCTAGAGGGTCATATGCCAGCACTTCACTCATCCTTAGTTAGACAGAGCCAGGAGCAATGGGCAACACCTGCCGGACGCTTTCATTTTGACCCACCCCCCAAAAAAAAGGAAAAGAAATTCAACAATAATTTAGAAGCATAAAAGGTTGAAGGCAATCTTTATAGTAAAAAAGGAACCAATTGTGCAGGGATTGCTTGACATGAGTTTAACTTTAAGGCATGGTATCTCATGTTCAATGATTCGACTAAGGCTGGATGTAAATTTCAAGTCAGATATATAAGGGATCGTGACATAAAATAGTCTTTTAGGGACATTAAAATTAGGTATTGGTGGCTGTAAGAATTTCGTAAGTATTTTGTTAATGGTATTTTGAACAATTTCGAGTGGAAACGAATTAGATTTGAAGAAACCTAACAAAAAAGTAATTTCCATGTGAAATAGTTGCCAAGACGAAGAGTATTTCAGTGCTCTATTAACCAAAGTGTGAATAGTGTTAAGTTTAAAAGATTGTTGACACGAACTATAATAATTGTTAGTCAGTCCAGTAAAAGTACGTTTTCTATAGACTGACGTGGAGAACTCAGAGTTAGTTCTGGTAATTTTCAAATCTAAAAAAGGTAAACAATCCTCGTTCTCGACTTCCATTGTAAAATTGATATTAGGATGAAAGTTATTAAAATACTCTAAAAAAGAAGAACATTGCCATGGGTGTTGAAACAAAGCAAAGATATCTTCAACATATCTACGATATAATGAGAGCTTAAAGTTAGAATCACACCGGTTTAAAAACTCAGACTCCAAATGAGACAAAAAAAAAAAAATGTGCAAAAATGGGGCCTAAAGGAGAACCCATAGCAACTCCATCGACCTGCGAGTAGAGTCGCTGATTAAAAATACAAGCATCGAATCTTGCACTGCAAGATCGAGTAATTGTTTAAAATAGCCCGATTAAAACCATGGAAATTTGTGTCATCATTATAAATATTTTGTTAAGTATATATTTGATGGTTCATTAATCTCCATCTTGTCTGGTATCAGATGTTGAAAGTCATATCCTTTTTTTCTTTTTTTTAAAGAGTATTCATTACTACTATATTCAGATAAAAGTCCAACTAAAAATTTTGAGACAGAGAAAGAGGGACTGTTATAAGCAGCCATAATTGGTCTTAAAGATAGGTCAGGTTTATGAATTTTTGGTTGCCCATAAAGAACAGTAAAAGATGAACCAGTGACGAACAGTTGTTGATAAGTTGTTTCATTTATGATGTTATCATTTTTAATTTTCTTTAGAAATCTGTTAATCTTGTCTTCTCGCTTATATATATCAAGAAAGGTTCGCCATGGCCTCAAACTTCGAACTGTCAGACAAGATAGTTTCCATTTTTTGTACATAATCGTTCTTGTTTAAAATAACCACTCTCTTATCTTGTCTGGTTTACATATGATTATGTCCTCTCGTTTCTTCAAATTCAATAGCACGCTCAAATCTGCAGTCTAAAAAAAAAAAAAAGGTGGTCCACTTGGTTTTTAGATGAACATATGTTTTATGGACCAAATTAGAAATTTTTTGTTGGAGGTTAGCTATGTTTTGATTGCATTCTAGTTTAGTTAACCTCTGAAACATAATTTCAAAAGGTAAAAAGAACCTGGCATAGTTGGGTCAAAGGATGGAAGGCAAAAGTCTAAACCAAACGGAAGTAAAAATTCTTCTCTTTTAGATAAATCATAGTCAGAGAAGTTAAAAAATACATTTTTTTTGCTAGACTGGAAGTCAAGAATAACGACACCGAGATTCAAAAGTTTTCTTTGGTGTCTCGGAAAAACATCAGAGATATAGTTGTTGATAAATTTACAAAACATTCTTTGGTACAGTAGATCTAACATGGATAAGTCATTGTACAATAAATTCTTCAATTGTTGAGTAGTTACAGTTAATTGTTCAATAGTGCGAAGTTTACAATCAATTTCATTCTTGAGTAAAGTCTTGAGCGCATCTTTGCAGAACTGGGTGTTGTACAGGGTGGATTTGTACAATCTAAAGCGGATGAACT
>NC_087214.1:14442670-14457670 GCF_015104395.2 Macrobrachium nipponense | reverse complement strand
GAAGAGACCAACAGAATTCTGAGAGCAGAAGCTCAGCTGATAAGAAACTTGGCAGCTGAAGCTGAAAGTGAAAAGGCTGAAATGAAGAAAGAGTTAGTTGAGAGGGACCAGGAAATAACTCTTCTGAAAAACTGTTTAGAAAATGAAGGAGAGAATAACAGAATTCTGAAAAAGGAACTCGAGCAGATGAAGGCGCGGCTGGCTGAATTGGAAGGCATGAATTTAGATATTAAAGGTGAGGTGACCCAAAAGGATAAAATGATAAAGTCCATGGAAATGAATCCTCTTAGAGAACGAAAAGGAGAGGAATAAACAGTTAAGGAAAAAGTTGCTGAAGCAAGTTGAAAGACTTGATCAAATCGTAGCATTCACCGGAACCATGGACAAATAATTCAGCCGAGGATGACAAAAAAGGGTCACTCACAACCTTCTGCCAAAGTTGGAGACAGTGTGAAACCGTCAAGTGATGCAAGATGGAAGGAATGAACATGGAAGGTGATGGATGCTGCTGCTTCGTGTTCCAGAGGTGCTGCGATCTTCTTGGCCCATTCGATGGGCTTGACTGCAGGATGGGTGTTCATTGCTGCTCCCCCCAGCAGCAACCAGCAACGGTGAGGTCCCCCCACCTCCCACACACCCATCCTGCAATCAACCTCATCGACTGGGCCAAGAAGATCGTAATGCCTCTGGAACATGACGCAGCATCATTCAAAATCCTTCACATGGGCTCTTCATCAGGCATCCTTGACGATTCTCTCGTCTCCCTGACGGAAGCAGGAGGAATAACTCTCAGGAGTGAGATCAACAGCTGTTTGGTGGAGCAGGAGGATCAGCTCTCAGTTTGAGAGCCAACAGCCCTTGTTTGGAGGCAGGAGGATCACTCTCAGTTTGAGAGCCAACCCAGCTGTTTGGAGGAAGGAGGATCAGCTCTCAGTTTGAGAGCCAACAGCTGTTTGGAGGAAGGAGGATCAGCTCTCAGTTTGAGAGCCAACAGCTGTTTGGAGGAAGGAGGACCAGCTCTCAGTTTTGAGAGCCACAGCTGTTTGGAGGAAGGAGGAGGATCAGCTCTCAGTTTGAGAGCCAAACAGCTGTTTGGAGGGCCACAGGGCCACCAGAAGGATACCAAGGATACCAGAAGGATACCAGAAGGATACCAGGGATTGCCGAAGGATACCGAAGATGATTCTGTTTAAATAATCCCGTCTAGTCTAGATACCGCTCCTGCAGAAAAGTCAAGTATGCTATGTCCCTTGATGCAGACTTCTAATAGAAGATCTCTGTCAAAGCGGGCAAATAGTCGGATATCTAGATCTATTCTTGCAGATGTCTTCCTTCTGGTTATTCTGTGGGAATAATCTAGAAGACCGGCTCTGCAGAAAGTCAAGTATGCTATGTCCCTTGATGCAGACTTCTAATAGAATTCTGTAACGCCAAATAGTCGGATATCTGATCTATTCTTGCAGATGGGTCTTCCTTCTGGTTATTTGGGAATAAATCTAGAAGACCGGCTCTGCAAAAGTTAAGGTATGCTATGTCTTGATGCAGCTTCAATAGAAGATCTCTGTTCAAAGCGGGCAAATATTCGGATATCTAGATCTTCTTCCAGATCTTCCTTCTGGTTGATTCTGTGGGAATAATCTAGAAGACCGGCTCTGCAGAAAGTCAAGTATGCTATGTCCCTTGATGAAGACTTCTAATAGAAGATCTCTGTCAAAGCGGGCAAATAGTCGGATATCTAGATCTATTCTTGCAGATGTCTTCCTTCTGGTTATTCTGTGGGAATAATCTAGAAGACCGGCTCTGCAGAAAGTTAAGTATGCTATGTCCCTTGGTGTAGACTTCTAATAGAAGATCTCTGTCAAAGCGGGCAAATAGTCGGATATCTAGCTCTATTCTTGCAGATGTCTTCCTTCTGGTTATTCTGTGGGAATAATCTAGAAGACCGGCTCTGCAGAAAGTCAAGTATGCTATGTCCCTTGATGAAGACTTCTAATAGAAGATCTCTGTCAAAGCGGGCAAATAGTCGGATATCTAGATCTATTCTGCAGATGTCCTTCTTCTGTTATTCTGGTGAGAATAATCTAGAGACGCGGCTCTGCAGAGTTAAGAATATGCTAGTCCCTTGGTGTAGACTTCTAATAGAAGATCTCGGTCAAAGCGGGCAAATAGTCGATATCTAGCTCTATTCTTGCAGATGTCTTCCTCTGGCTTAGGTTCGTGTGGGAATAAGGGTTAGGAGACAGATGGCTCTGCAAGTCAAAGTCAAGTATGCTATGTCCCTTGATGCAGACTTCTAATAGAAGATCTCTGTCAAAGCGGGCAAATAGTCGGATATCTAGATCTATTCTTGCAGATGTCTTCCTTCTGGTTATTCTGTGGGAATAATCTAGAAGACCGGCTCTGCAGAAAGTTAAGTATGCTATGTCCCTTGATGAAGACTTCTAATAGAAGATCTCTGTCAAAGCGGGCAAATAGTCGGATATCTAGATCTATTCTTGCAGATGTCTTCCTTCTGGTTATTCTGTGGGAATAATCTAGAAGACTGGCTTTGCAGAAAGTCAAGTATGCTATGTCCCTTGATGAAGACTTCTAATAGAAGATCTCTGTCAAAGTGGGCAAATAGTCGGATATCTATATCTGATGCAAGATGGAAGGAATGATCATGAAAGGTGATGGATGCTGTTGCATCGTGTTCCAGAGGAGCTGCAATCTTCTTGGCCCATTCGATGGGCTTGACTGCAGGATGGGTGTTCATTGCTGCTCCCCCCAGCGGCAACCAGCAATGGTGAGGTCCCCCCACCTACCACACACCCATCCTGCAATCAACCTCATCGACTGGGCCAAGAAGATCGTAATTCCTCTGGAACAAGATGCAGCATTATTCAAAATCCTTCACATGGGCTTTTCAACAGGCATCCTTGACGATTCTCTCATCTCCCTGATGGAAGCAGGAGGAATAACTCTCAGGATGAGAGTCAACAGCTGTTTGGAGGCAGGAGGATCAGCTCTCAGTTTAAGAGCCAACAGCTGTTTGGAGGCAGGAGGATCAGCTCTCAGTTTGAGAGCCAACAGCTGTTTGGAGGAAGGAGGATCAGCTCTCAGTTTGAGAGCCAACAGCTGTTTGGAGGCAGGAGGATCAGCTCTCAGTTTGAGAGCCAACAGCTGTTTGGAGGAAGGAGGACCAGCTCTCAGTTTGAGAGCCAACAGCTGTTTGGAGGAAGGAGGACCAGCTCTCAGTTTGAAAGCCAACAGCTGTTTGAGGAAAGGAGGATATCTAGAAGCCAACAGCTGTTTGGAGGAAGGAGGACCAGCTCTCAGTTTGAGAGCCAACAGCTGTTTGGAGGGCCACAGGGCCACCAGAAGGATACCAGAAGGATACCAGAGGGATACCAGAAGGATACCAGAGGGATGCCAGAAGGATACCATAAGATGATTCTGTTGGAATAATCTAAAAGACCGGCTCTGCAGAAAGTCAAGTATGCTATGTCCCTTAGGACGCTCTGCGAGTAGTTATGCATTCTGTGTTAGACTCAATAGAAGATCTCTGTCAAAGCGGGCAAATAGTCGGATATCTAGATCTATTCTGGCAGATGTCTTCTTCTGGTTATTCTGTGGGAATAATCTAGAAGACCGGCTCTGCAGAAAGTTAAGTATGCTATGTCCCTTGGTGTACTTCTAATAGAAGATCTCTGTCAAAGTGCGGGCAAATAGTCGGATATCTAGATCTATTCTGGCAGATGTCTTCCTTCTGGTTATTCTGTGGGAATAATCTAGAAGACCGGCTCTGCAGAAAGTTAAGTATGCTAGTCCCTTGGTGTAGACTTCTAATAGAAGATCTCTGTCAAAGCGGGAAATAGTCGGATACTATCTATTCTTGCAGATGTCTTCCTTCTGGTTATTCTGTGGGAATAATCTAGAAGACCGGCTCTGCAGAAAGTCAAGTATGCTATGTCCCTTGATGCAGACTTCTAATAGAAGATCTCCGTCAAAGCTGGCAATTAGTCTGATATCTAGATCTATTCTTGCAGATGTCTTCCTTTTGTTCATTCTGTGGGAAGAATTCCGTCCCCTATAATACACAAATATTACATAGAGAGGGTGGGTGGCGGGGCGGGCGGGGGCCTAGAGAGGGTGACGTACAAATAACAGAAAATGATCTTAGATGAGCTTAGTGGCCCATTGTAGGCCCATGAGCTCACTTAAATTTAGTGGCCTATTGTAGGCCCATAAGCTTTGTTAAGCTAAGTGACCTATAGTATGCTCATAAGCTTTGCAGCATTTGTAGATATATAGGCTAATTTAAGCTTAGTGGCCCATTGTAGGCCACTAAGCTTAACCACTAAGCTTAAATGGAACTTATAGGCCTGCAATGGCTACTAGCTCATCTAAGCTCATGGCATACAAAGGCTCTAAAGCTTATTGGCATACAAAGCTACTAATCTTAAATGAGCTTATATGCCTAAAAAGACTTCTAAGCTTATCTAAGCTTATACGCTATGATAGGCCCCACTAATCTTAAATTAGCTTATATGCCTACAAAGGCTACTAATATTAGGCCAATAGGCATTAATTTTAGCCGTAATGCCTACAAGGGCTACTAAAAAAGCTTAACAAGAAAGCTTAAGGGCCTACAATAAGCATTATATTGTAGACCCATAAGCTTAGTAGCCTTTATATGTCCATAAACTTAGATAAGCTTAGTAGCCTTTGTATGCCCATAAACTTAGATAAGCTTAGTAGCCATTGTATTACCATAAGCTTAGATAAGCTTAGTAGCCATTGTATGCCCATAGGCTTAGGTGAGGTTAGTAGCCATTGCATGTCCATAACCTTAGATAAGCTTAGTAGCCAATGTATGCCCATAAGCTTATCTAAGCTTATAGGCTTACAATGTCCATAAGCTTAGATAAGCTTAGTAGTCATTGTATACCCATAAGCTCATTTAAGCTTAGTGGCTATTGTAGCCAATAAGCTTAGATAAGCTTAGTATCCTTTGTAGGCATATAAGCTCATTTAAGGTTAGTACCTCATTCGGAATGGCCTCTGCGAGGTAGTCATTACCAGGAGAGCAGAGAGAGGTACCACTTACCGATGGGCTTCCCCGAAGTTATTTCTGAAATTAGATTTCCTTGAGGTATTAATCATTCGGAAATGCTTCTACGAGGTAATCATTTTCCAATGGATGGTCTCGACGAGGTAGTCTTAGCCTGGGAGGCCCTCGACGAGGTAATAATCTCGAGAGAGATCTAGTCCGATAAGACATCAAGGCATAAATCAAAGACGACTTATCTTGTGAATCTCTCTCTCTCTCTCTCTCCTCTCTCTCTCTCTCTCTCTCTCTCAATTGCCACTTTTATATACATACATACATGCATGCATACATACATACATACATATATATATATATATATATATATATATATATATATATATATATGTATACACACACACACATATATATATATATATATATATATATATATATATATATATATATATATATATTTATATATAATGTAATGATAAAGATAACAGAGAAGTTCATAATGGAAAGAGGAAAGAGAGAGAGAGAGAGAGAGAGGAGAGAGAGAAGAGAGAGAGAGAGAGAGAGAGACTGTCGGAATGGAATATAGAGTTTAGGCCAAAGGCCAAGCACTGGAACTTATGAGGTCATTCAGCGCTGGAAAGGAAATTGAGAGTAAGTCAACCTTCTGCAGTTGCACTATGAAATCATTGTTAGGAGAGGATTAAGGATGGCAAAATCCCAACCCGAGAGGTGGACTGACAGCACTACCCCGCTACGAATGCAGGTTCTGTCGAATGCAGGTTCTGTCCTTGGAATCTAAATCAGCCCTTTATAGTCTGCAACATGATGCCTGATTGGAAAGATTGAAACACTTGACTTTTTTTTTTGTACTCACGAAATTAAGTTACTCATTGCAGGTTTCCAAAATGAAGCTTATATTGTTAGGAGTAGTACTGTTCGTTCATTCATCTTTGTCGTGTGGGAAGAGCACTAAAACAAAAAATATAGATTTTTCACATGGCACTATTATTGAAAGAACAGAAGACGTTTTCATTACAGCAAGCAATATAGTTATAGAAGTGGATATGCAAGCGATTTTCCTACTGGAGGATGACGTCATTAACCTAAAGAGCGACCTGTCGAGGTTCGCTGAATCGTTGAATGAATTGCACCAACATCATTTTCCTTTTAACCCAGAGAGTTCGCTAGCACAAACACTAAGGGTCGTGGAAATGTTATCATACGACTTGCAAAATAAAACTGCCGAGGCAGAAGTTCTGGCTCGAGATCTGCTGATGTGGACTGTGCGATACAATAGCCTAGAAAGACGCAACCCGTTTATCTTTGCTGCACTAAACATCTTTGGATCTGTTGCAAGTTTGGCTTAGGAATTTCAAATCGTCTTAAAATTAATGATCGAATAAGAGAATTGATTTTTTGTAACATGAAAACAAACATTAGTTTTGTCAGAACTTCGTAAACAATTATCATCAATTAATCAAATAATGAGTTCGGTGAACGAACGTTCTAGTAATATCGATCAGATTTTGGAAGTGCAACACTTGCTGGCTACGTTAGCATATTATAGTTTGAAAAGTAGATCATATCCGTACCAAATTTCACATTTTTTTTTTATTGAGAAATCAAAAGACTATGTGGAAGCTATCACGCTAGCAACAAGGGGTGTTTTATCACCACATCTTTTGCCTATTAAAGATCTGACTTTAACTTTGAAGAACGGACGGGAGAAACTGGGTTATGTTCCTTTGTTAGACGCCCATAAGATAGAATTTTATTATAGTTTAATATCGGTAAGCATTGAAAATTACAGGATCATGATTACAATTCCCTTTGATTCTTCTGATGCCTGGCAAGCATACATAATCGCACCGTTCCCAACTTTCATGACGAATAACTCAAGTCCAGTAATATCCAATCTGACGGGACACGTATTGATTTCCCCTGATAAGGAAACATATGCAGTCATCAAGGACTTAGATAAATTCACTCACAGTTCAGATGCCATGAATAATAAAGTTTGTACAACTGACTCCTTTGAATTCATCATATATTAATGGATTCTGCGAGTTAGGTATAGTGCTAAACGGTTCTCTCTCCCATACACACGAAAGTTGTCTGAAAAAACTTTATCCTTTTGACGATAATAAGTTCAATTACAGACTGAACAACGGATCGTAGATGCGATACGACAAGGAAGGATTTCAAGTCTCGTGTCCAGACGGATCAATGGCCTACTCCCAGATATTCGCTGCCGCTGATGGGTGTATCGGGACATCAACGAACTACACGGTCCGAGGAGTTAACACTATCATCCAGGAATGGGCTTATTTCGCGAATTTCTCGTGGACAAGCAAATATAATCCCGCTTACCTCTCCCATACAACGCGAAGGTGGCTCATCGTTTGACGCAACTAGCTGAGATGGACCACATGTCAAGACTTATGCAGGGAGAATCTGCGTTTCTACGTGTTGTTGGCTGTGATATGCATTATGGTGGTGATTCTCATCGCCGCTAACATATTTGCCTGGCGTAGGTTGAGGCGAACACAGATGGATCTTCAGAGGAACGTCGTGCCACGCCCAGACAACACTCCTATTGCGTTAAAAGCGTTTACCGTTAGAGCTATTTGAAATTGGCCATTTCACTTGACTCGAGGAAAATTGTCAGGAAATTGAGTTGTGTGTGAAAAGCGGTCCGTACGCTGGCAATATGTATGACAAGAAACTCCGAGACATTGCATTTCATTATATATCTATATAATTATAAATATGAACAGTTAAACAATACCATTATGGGCACCTAATAAAATATTGAAGCCCTATATATTAAAATGTCGGTGCGTGTACATACCTGGAATCTATATCTTGTGCACAATCATATGAATTATATATCTATATCCTTCCGGTAACACCTATTTTTAAACAGTTACCAATTATTATAACCATTCATGTATACATGCTAACCTTTTATCTTATATGGTACCACCGTTTCATTTAATAACATTTTGCATTTTAGAATGTAATTCTTATGTCTGCAATTATCAGCAGAACTATAATACTTTCTGTGTGTATGTATCCTCATGACTATGCATTTATCTTAAACATGGATCTGTATTTTTCCATGCATTATTCTTTACTTATGAGTATGTCTATTATGTATGTACATATAATTTTTGTATATTATTCCTAGTCCCTTGATTATGGCTATGACTAAGATCACAGTCCTATGAAACATATTTAACGTAAGTTTTAATGTTCAGTGCTTGGCAGGTAGCTGACCGAGCTAATGTAATGCAATACATTATTTTAATACAGATATTTTCCATATCTGTAAATAAACCCATGACCCAAGGGGTCATTGGCGAGTTAGGAGGGTGATCAATAGCCATAACAGGACGTAAAACTAGACCATGCAATGCTTGCAGTGGCCTGCTTGCATTTGTCTGTATAAACAATTATCATCTCTTGTAAACAGGTCACAACACCTTCCATGGGAAGCTGTTGACCTATTCACCTGTAGCGGAAACACATGACTTCCGAGCCGTATGGCTACGTACTTGTTATTCTTGTAAACGCTGAGATAGCTAGTGTTAAGCTATCGATGCGACCCTCTGTAAAGTCAGTTCTACCTAAATTCTCAAACTGAGCGGTCATCTGACCAACCTTTCCTATACTCCAGTGATGGAGCAGAGAAATAAAGTTGTTAAGAAGTTAACTCAGGAAGTTTGAGTCATCTCCCCAATTCTGAAGAAGAAGAAAATCTACTTGATGTCACTTCAACGAGAAAGGGAAAGAACCACAATGCTTGCGTATCACAGTCGCAAGAATAGACATATAACTGATCTCCGTCCTATACCATTGTAAGTGGTGGACTGAAGACAGTTAAATATGCAAACTACTATGAGATTCAGGGTCTCTGTAACACAGTTTTTTAGACTTTGCTCCTTGTCAAAGCATCGGATGTAGCTGAAAGTTGACATATGTATATTTTACAACCACACACAAATTTTGTCAGCATTATCAATAACCTAAACCCGATAGTTTTAATTTTTATAGAGTAAAAATGATCTAGCCGACGCCATGGCCAATGATTACGAGCCAAGAGTCGAAAAACATTCATTACGTAAGCAAGGTAAACAAACACCTTTTGACTAAATGTTGCCTCGCCCATCCACCAGACAGAAATGCCATCGGCTCTGAAACCCAAAGACTTTATGAATGGCGGAACGATACATAGATGTGGGTGGGGTATCAGTGCTAGCGTAGTAATACTACTGTAGCAGTAGTGCCCCGCAACAGTATAGCAGTAATATACATGAATTTAAACGTTTAAACCAACTGCTGGGATCCTTGAGGATCATTTAGCACTTCTTACAACTACTCGAGAAATAAGTTTTATAGCCAGAAGTTAAATTTTCTAATCCAACAATGCCCATGGTAGCCTTCAGTGTTATCCTGAATTAAAACGAGGCGAAAGTGGGTGGAGCCTCATGAAGTCACCATTCTGACGATAATTATTGGTGAAGGTTTAAAGCCAATATTCGGTACCGGCTATTTTTTTTTTCAGTAAATAGGTAGATAGCCAATAAATAAAAATTGCTTGACATTGGATATAGCAGTTATCAAATCAAGCTTGTCTACTATGTTTTTGGTAATTACCAACTAATCCCTACATCTTGTCAATCTGATTGTGACCTATAAAGTAGACTGTAATTTCTTTGGAAACTTATTTTGGGAGTTAGACTAATAATCGAAGTGTTTTTGTATTTATTAACATATTTTGTTGGTTTGTTCATTATGACAATTATCAGTGGGGAGGTTCCAGAGTTCATAAAGGTGGTACTGCTTTGCTTGTATTTAAATTTTATGTCATTGTTGCCAGAAGGTTTAGCCTTCGTTACATATAGCCAATCATCCATCGAGAAAGTGGGAAGAATGAAGTCATAAGTTACGTAACGAGTGCGTTCGAAAACCTTTTCTCTGAGTAAGTTGGCCCGTCTTCAAAAAAAGGTCACTTTTACATTATAAGTACAAATTTATTCAACCTACGTAGTGCAGAATACACTCAAAATTTATGTGTTGATATAATATGTATTCTGAATAAGCATTATATTTATGAAATGCATAGATAAAAAGTTATTGCGAAAAAACCGTGTTACAGAGGCCCTGAATCTCATAGTAGTTACGGCAGACACAGTGTCTTGTGAGATGTTTAAAACACTTTCATGAATATATTGAGGATTAACAAGAAGTTCATGCTTACCTACATTATCTGGAATTGCATCAGAAAGCAGAAGTGTAACTAAATTGTAAAGACTGAGTGGAATTATGGCCAATGATTGGTCATATGAGATTTCATAGAAATCTAATCTACTCTTTTTGAACTGTTTTCATATCCCTTACATCCCATGTAATTTTTAGTTATGAGAGAAAATGGTATTATTCAAAAGCATACTATGCTATTTATAATGCTGTGTCAGTTGGTGCTACATGGATATTTTTGAAGTTGTGCCAAGTTTTATGCAAATATCTAACTTTACCGATAATTTAGAATAAATATGTTTTCATTTTTTAGTTTTTTTATACAAAAAAAAAAATTTATTTTGGATTAAATTTAGCAAATTTGAGTAAATTTTCCTTATCTTAGCTACGATATTTTATGAACTGCAGCTTGTAAGAATTTTTCGGTAAATTTTCCAAAAGTCATCATTTGTTTCATTTAAAAAATTATTCAAAGGCCTATAGGTGTAATATTTTGGTATATCATTTCCATTTTTATTGTGTGAAGTTCATTTTACCAGAATATTACGTGAATATATAAACAAACAGTTATATGGCATAACATTTAATGAAAGTGGCCAACACGAATAAGATAGATTAATCTAGAGCGCTATTTATGGCAATATTTATGTGTTCGAAAGGCCAGATTTTTAAGAGCCGTCCTGATTATGGTGTGCTATACATTAATCTATCTTATGAATGCATCAAAACGTAAGGCTCCCACCATGTAGGGTAAATCCCTTATTTTAACAGATAGAGGCATTTGGCTCCTAGACTATTAGGGGAGCTGCTATATTAGAGAACCCTTTCACAAACCTCCTGAAGAAACCGGCGATACCCAGGAATGACTTGATCTCTTTCTTTGTCTGGGGGCATCTTGGGGTTACCCCTACCTCTCTTATGGAACTTTCCACTGCTGATCATGATCTTAGACTAGGCTATACAGTAATTTAAGAAGGCCTACCCTAGACTAATCCTGTTTGAATGAGGAATTATGACTATTTTTGATAAATATAGTTAGGCTATATGTATATAAATTCATGGAAAACTTAATTACATAGAACTTAGCCTTATACCCTCATTAAACTAACCTAACTTTGTGGCCTATTGTAACCTAGTCAAAAATCAGCCATGTAAACTGCATAGGCTATCCTTACGATTTCTGAAGAAGCCTAGGCTAGACTATCCTGTTGAAAGGCACCTTACCCTATTTTACCTCATTTTAGTTTTAAGTTTTTTCTCAGAAATCTTTCAGGTAACCTTACCCCTTGTCATATGTTGTGTAGAAACATTTAGTACTGTGTGGGAGTAGGGTATCAAGTGATTTACACCTTATTGTAAATTAATTGATTCCCAGGATTGCTCCATGTTTGATACTTATCCTATTATGAGGAAAGCAGCATTCCCCATAATCTGTAGTCGATATATTTTTGTGAAGTCTCTCAATTAAAGAATTATTTTTTTGTTATAGTTTTTAAACTACTCATTTGTATTGTTTTCCTGGAAATAAAAATTAAATGAAATTATTTCCAGGGATCTAGTCCAGGAGTTTCTGAAGACTAGGTAAATTAACCAAGTCCAGGAGACTAGGCCTGGGAGAAATTTGTCATGATGTAATGAGTAATAAAGAACAAGCTGAATACCAGGAATTTTTCTTCAATACCCCTAAAATGGAAATCAGCACTTCAACTGCCTCCCAGTGGGAGAAATCACCTGGCCTCATCAGTAGTAAGACCATACACAAAAGGAATATCATGTAATAGCAGGTAGGACAGGCCTACTATTTCCCAAGCAGCGTAAACGTTAGTCTTCATACCCACCGTTTCAACTATGACACAGTACCATTCTCCGACCCTGGTCTCCAGGCAAGAAGACTGACAAAAGTGTATGTATACAAATAGTATTCTTATTCTCGTATCTTAATGTCATGGTGAGGGAAAATCCGCCAAACGACATTTTGGTATTCGGACTGGCGGTCTTGTACTGAGACTACTGTAGTGCTCTCAGGAAAAAATTGTTGTGCGTTCTACTCACTGCTCAGACGATGCAGAAAGATGGCCAAAAAGGATCATCTATATGGAACAAAAGTCCTAACTATGTTGAAGGAAATGATAAGTTTTGTTAGAGGAATGAGCCTGAGACGAGCCGGAAAGATGTCCAAAATAATTATTTATATGAACTATAGTCGTAACTATGGAAAATGTTAACTTAAACCTTAAGAAGGATCATGAGAACTTTTTTGTACTGATGAAGGAAATGGATTTGGAATGATAAACAGCCAACCCTTCAGACTGGCAGTCACTGATGAAGTCCGCAACTCTCTATAACCAGTGAGTGTGCATAGTACTGCATCTTTAGACTGGCCGGAAAGATGGCCGAAACTGTTTATTTCGAATGAGTAAAAGTCGTAACAATAAAATGAACGTCAGTCCAATACGGATTCGGACTGAGTCTTTAGACTCACCGGAAAGATGGTCAAAACTGTTTATTTAGATGAAGCAAAAGTCCTAAGAATCGAATGGAAGGTGAAGAAGAAGAAAGAGAAGAGAATGATAAGGACGTCTCAAAGACACGAGCCAATGCTCTCTCTCTCTCTCTCTCCTCTCTCTCTCTCTCTCTCTCCTCTCTCATCTCTCTCTCTCTCTCTTATGTTGTCCAGTGTGTATTTTTGAGAGAATTTAATTAATCATCACGTTTTCTGTTCAAGGCAAATTTGTAGTAGTTTTTTTAATCGAGTATTTGAATGGTTTAGAAATGCATAGAGACGGAAATAATAGATAGACGAATGATTAAATAATTGAACTGATAAGTAAATAAATAGAGAAATAGACCCATAATGAAGAAATAAAATGGTTGACAGAGAGAGAAGAGTCGCTGAACAGTCGTCGAGTCTGGGTTTAATATTCTCATTTCTATGAAGATTATTACAGAGAACGTTATGAATATTATGGGTAACTTATTTCCAACTACTTTGTTCCTGATTGTTGCTTGTACTGAACTGGCAAAGCCTGTTACAAGTTTGATATTTTGATTCAGTTGGAGGATGACAAATATTATATATAAAAAGACTTGTGCCAGTACAGTGGGCCACAATGAACAATGGAACAGTGTGTATTTTATAGAGAGAGAGAGCATACTGGTTTCCTCAGTCATCATCAAAGAAGTTGGACAGCTAAGAGACAGGACACCAAAAGGCACAGACAAAGAGAAAGCATGAATCAATTATCAACATAACTGAATAAAAAAAGTAACCTTTACTCATCTCCATATTTACCAAAAGAAATGTTTAAAATGAAATTTTAACTTATGTTTTAACTGAGGACAAGATAAAGATTCATTCTATTAAATGTGTCACTTCAGCCAGTTTTAACTACGGAGGTGGCCATACCTAGCCGGCATGGGCTATGGCATTTGCTTTAGGAAGGAAAAGGTAAGTTGCTGAGTCATTAGCAAACTATGGGCATCCATCAGTGAGGGTCAGTACCCCTCAGACTGCATAGTTCAGTGCCCGATTCTTTTTTTCTAATGCTCATTTTTTCTGAATCACTAATAGCCTTTCCTTCTGTAAGATTCATGTCTACATCTCCTATTCTTTTTCCTTGTTTTATTATTGGGTTTGCCTTCATAACAGCATGATGTTGCCCGTCCCATTAGCACTTGTGTCCAAAAAGAGCACTTTAGTTGTACGTTGCTATGCAGTCACTGGTCTGACTACCCAGCATGCACTGCCTTTAAGGTATTTTCACGTACTATTTCACCACCAACCAACCAAGGCCTAGTAGGTCAAGTAGACTTTCTGTTACTATATGAATCAGATGCCTGTAAATGAGACGATCAAATCAATCTCCCTCCTAGGCACTGTGCCAGCACCTCAATCACTAAAGCCTTTCCTCCTGTAAGATTCATGTCTACATCTCCTATTCTTTTTCCTTGTTATTATTGGTTTGCCTTCATAACAGCATGATGTTGCCCGTCCCACAGATATAAAAGCCTAGATGCCGCATCGGCCGCTAGTTGAATAGGCTGGCGCACGTCATCAGGCCCGCCATCTTGGCGCGGTAATTCAAAATATGCAGCAGGCTGCAGTATATGACGTTTTTTCGTCACTATTCGCTTAATATTGCACGGATTTTCTGTCTGATGGCTCGTTACAAAGCATACATAATTCCCTACAAGGATTTAATAAACAAAATAAAGTTGTTCCTTATTGTTTGAAAATTAACTTACAATGACTTTGTTTTTAGCAGGTAGGGGGAAGGGGGCTAGTTGTACACAAATGTTAATATTTACCCATAACTATTGCTGTAACAATAATTTGAAATGCTGTGATAAGACAGCCTACGAAAAAAAAATGGTTAAACACAATATTGTTTAAGGGCCATTAGGTCAATAGGGTAAATCGTGTATGTTGGACACTAATTTGATGTTTCTAGATTTCTTTCACTGCATTATAGCTATGTAATATTAAAGTGTTAATCTGGTCCTTGTAATAAGAACTAAATGGCCAAGCAAGGCACATAATGAGTTTTTGTTGATGTTTTGATATAGCCTGCTAATTTCCTATCAATGCATATAGATTATCATTACAATGTAGTATCATTAAACTGTTGGAAACAGCAATGAAAAAAAAAAACTTGTTTAAACTGCTGGGAATATTTATAAATAAATGCACA
>NC_087214.1:14440915-14442170 GCF_015104395.2 Macrobrachium nipponense | reverse complement strand
ATCAACCCTCCAATCATCAAACATACTAAATTACAGCCATCTAACCTCAGTAGTTTGTCTTTTATGTAAGGTCAAAGTTAGCCATAATTGTAGTTCTGGCTGCGCTATTGGTACCAACATCATAGGACACCACCGGACCGTGGCTTAGTGTCATGTGCTTCGGCGCATTTTTCTACTTATATTTGAATTAGCGAAATCTGTCTGTACCCAATCAGGTCGACCGTTGGTCCCATGACCTCAAATTGATTTGCTGTGACCTAATTGTTTTCGTGGCTCGGTGCTGATCCCTGATCTATGATTCCCAATTGCCCAGTCCATAATTGCCAGAATGATTAAGTGATTGAATTAAAACAGCTGCTAAATCTCTTCATTATAATTCACGGTATTATCATTTCCATGGTAATGGGGCGCTATCGCTCTTTCCAGAGACTCAAAATTGTCGTAATGACGTATTTTAGTTAACGAAGCAGTGCTCCTTGTAGTTTTATAGTTTACTTATAACTTTCCCAATTTATTTATTAATTTGTCAGTTTATTATTTTTGTTTTTTAATAAATGATAGCTTCTGTCTGTATTTCTCTAATGTACACCATATTCTTTGGAAGCTTGAATTTCAAGTCAATGGCCCCCGTGTGCTGGTTCCATATGAATAGGGTTCATCTTCTGTAGTATAATAATAATAATAATAATAATAATAATAGAATAATAATAATAATAATAATAATAATAATATAATAATGAATAATAATAATAATATAATAATAATAATAATAATAATAATAATAATAATAATAATAATAATAATAATAATAATAATAATAATAGTAGTAGTAGTAGAGTCGCTTCTCTGTTGCACGAATTTCACATGTTTGATATGAAATCATTCAATATTTTTATTTTATTACTGGAAATCAATCTGTTTCTCATCAAATTTCTTGTGAAGCAATCAATATTTTGATTTCGTGAAGATGAATGTTTTTATTTATTTCAATTAAATTAATATTTTGATTACCTTTCCGAAATGCCGCCAATTTATTCTCATTTAATTTCTAATGAATCACGTGAAACCAGAGGACGACTATGACGTATACATAAAAAAAACAGTAAAAAAAAACCATTTCAACAGTATAACAATAAAACCACATGAAACAGAACGAATGGACCTCTCGCAATATTTGCCTTTTGTACCAAAACGAACCTCATAGCCTCATTCTGGGTGTTTGTACTGCACCGAAGTCGAGATATGGACACAAGGG
>NC_087214.1:14420915-14435915 GCF_015104395.2 Macrobrachium nipponense | reverse complement strand
TTATTGATTCAAATTATCAGAGTTAAATACCAATCCATATTTACCTCTGCCCAATCATATACTTTGTTAAGGTCTCTTTGTAGAGCGTTCCTATCTTCATCACAAGTAATTTCTCTACTTATTCTTGTGTCATCAGCGAAACTACTCACTACCGAGTCCTTAACATTACTGTCTATGTCTTCAATCATAATAACAAACAGTATTGCAGCTAACACCGGTACCTTGGGTGGCACACCGGATATTACCGTTAGGCTTCATCCGATTTCTGTATCGTTTTGCATAACTATCTTTTTGTTTCTGTTGTGTAAAAATTCATTTAATCATCTTCTACTTTATCCACGATATTGTGTTTTTCTAACTTTCTTCGTAATATAATTATGGTCATACTTTGTCAAAAGCTTTTGCAAAGTCTAGATAAACCAACATTTGTTTCATTTCCGCTTTTTCATATTTTTGAATATGTTCTCACGGGGGACTAACAGTTGGGTTGTGTACTTTTCGGGTACGAAAACATGTTGTCCCTATATTAAACAAATTTATTTTTTGTTTTTATTAAAGTTTCATAACTATTTTTCTTCATTACCCTTTCATACACTTTCATAAATGTGATGTTAGACTCACGGCCTATAATTACCTTGCCTCTAGTCTTGATCTTACTTTTGAAAGTAGGGGGGTAATATATGCTAATTTGTGCTCATCATAAATCTTGCCTGTATCTACACTTTGTCTTAATAATATTGCAAGTGGCTTTGCGATAGAATTAACTACTTTCTTTAACAAAATAGCAGGAATTCCATCAGGCCCTGCTGCAGCTCCATTTTTGATTTCATTAATAGCCTGCACAATATCTATGTCAGCTAAATATTCACTATTTTCGTCCATATCTTCATTATCTATTCTAGGGGTGAATTCTCTCTTATATCGTTCTGCCAATATGTTGCAAATTTCCTTTTTTTTTATTCGTTAATCTCCCTTCAATTCTTAGAGGGCCAATTTCTATTCTTCTTTTATTCATCTTTTTCGCGTATGAGTATAATAGTTTGGGGTTTTGCTTGTTATTTATTAGGGGTTTTTTTTCCAAGTCCCGCTTTTCATTTTCTTTTGATTGTATAATCTTTGGTTCTGCATTTTCTATCTTACTTTTTAGTTCTATAACTTTCCATGCATTTTTTTTCTTTTGCAAGACCTTTTTTCCACTTTCTGATTTTCTGGAACAAGATCCTTCTGTCTCTTTGTATGCATGACTGATGTTTACTTTTCTTCTTCGGTATATATTTATCCAGTATTTTCTCTAATAGAGAGAGAGAATGTAAACCCAGTATCAATTATTAATACAGTATAATTCTTAAACATCAGAAATCAAACAAAAAAGTCCGAAAATTATCTAAACCGTTTCCATCTCATACCAAACGAAAACAATAAAGAAAAAGAGAGAGAGAGAGAGAGAGAGAGAGAGAGAGAGAGAGAGAGGTTGCTGTGTTGCGGCGGTGCGGACCACAGTGTAATATATCCTGAAAGTTTGCAAACCCAATATTAACACGAGTTTAGGACCGTGGTCTATCTCACCTTAGCGAATATAAACGAGAAAAGTTTCCGCTCGCCTTTTGGAAAGAGAGAGAGAGAGAGAGAGAGAGAGAGAGAGAGAGAGAGAGAGAGAGAGAGAGACTGTAACGCAGAAAGAGGCGGTAATGTATGCATTTTATTCATATGTATGTATGATTATGGTGAAAGATAAAACAATGGGCTGTAATATTTAGATTACGTTTACGTTTGTTATTTTTTTTTATATGCATGTAACACACACACATCATCATATTTATGATATAATACATATTTGTATATATATATAATATATATATATATATATATATATATAGATATATATATATATAATATATATATACGATATATATATATATATTATATATTAATATATATATATATAGATATATACATATATATAATATATATATATAATATCATATATATATATATATATATATATATATATATATATATATATGATATATATATATATATATATATATCATATAGATATATATATATATATATATATATATATATATATATACTATATATATATCTATATATATCTATATATATATCTATATAGATATATATATATATATATATATATATATATATAGATATATAGATATATATATATATGTATATTATATATTTATTATATATTTATAATAAATAATATATATATATATTATATATTACTATGATATATATATAATATTAATATATATATAATTATATAATATATTTATATATATATATATATATAATCTATATATATATATAAGTATAATATATATAATATATAATATCATATATATATATATTCTATATATATTATAATATATATCTATATAGATATATATATAGATATATATCTATAGATATATAGATATATATATATATAGTACTATATATATATATATATATATATAGATATATATATATATATATATATTATATTATATACTATAATATACTATAGATATATATATAGATATATATATCTATATATATATATATATATATATATATATATATATATGTAAGCCTAGGGTAATAATTAATGTATATTCTAATATATATATAATTTTAAATATATTATATATATATATATATATAATATATATAATAATATTATAATATTTTAAGGCCTAGGGTTATAAATAATGATATATTGCCAATATGTTTGCTGTGACCTTTTGGAATGTGGAGAAGCAACGACCCGAGAAAAGCTGATCAATGGTTTCTGTGGGTGGCGTGATATGAAAACTGCATAGAAAGATGAGTCAATATACTCAGTTCATGAACTCTTTCCAAAGTGCCTTTGGGAAACTGGTTGCAGCCAGTAATGTGAGGCGTTGTTGAAATGTGCATTCGTATGTGCGTGTGCGCCTCTTCCTTTTAAAATGTATCATACGCAAGTCTATGGGGGATTTTGGCATAGAGGCGTCTTTGAGAGAAAGACAAGATGTCGAGGGTGCTCTCCGAAAGTGTGTTTATAATATAGTGTGTTAAATATTCCGGCTGCTTGGGTGAGTCTTATAATATTTTAGCCAAAGAGCGGCTTGTTGTCTGTTTAACATTTCATCAGAATATCCAATCTTTTCCAATCTTTAATCTCTGTTGTTAAACTTATGTGTGTACTTACGAGGTGTTCTCGTGCCTTTGTAACAGACGGTTCTAGCGGAACCATGAGGGGGGACCGAGAGGGAGTCCCGATGGATAATAGACATTTGGTGTGACTAATTACTGTTTAGACATTTTGTTGGGGTTTTATCGAAATTAAGTTAGTCTGTGAGACCTAATTGATTTACTGTCTTTTATTATTAATAAATGTATTTTTTATAATGCAACTCTCTCATTTTGATTACCTGTTAGAGTGGAGAGAAAGAAGTAGAAAGAGAGAGAGAGAGAGAGCGGTCGCTTGGCGAGAGAGAGAGAAAGAAAAGTCGCTAGCCGCTGGTTGCTTGGGAGAGAGAGAGAGATTTGTGCTGTTTGCCTGATGCCCGAGTTACACGTTTACCAAATGAATAATGAGGATCATATCCTCATTTCATATATATATATATATATATATATATATATATATATATATATAATATATATATATATATATATATATATATATATATATATTCTTCTTCCTAGCTTAAACCCATTTTTATATGGGGTCGCATTACGAATGAGTCGTCTCCATCGATTTCTGTCTTGTGCCTCGTTCTCATTATACCTTTCAATTCCATATCTTCCCTTACACAATCACGCCCATCTCTTTCTTGGTCTTCCCTTCTTCCTTCTACCCCGCACTTCCATTTCCATCGTATGTCTTCCAACATGACGTTCCTCCCTTCGTAACAGGTGTCCATACCATCGAAGCCTTCCTTCCTGTATTTTCTTCGATATTTCAGCTACCTTTGTTGATCCTCTTATATACTCATTTTTCTAATCCTATCCACTTCCCGTTGTTACTCCCGACATCCATCTCAACATTCTCATTTCTGCTACATCCATCTTCTTCTCCTCTGTTTTCCTCATACTTGCCGTTTCTGTCCATATAACATTGCTGGTCTGACCACCGTCCTATGGAACTTTCCTTTCAATTTCAGAGGGACCTTCTTGTCACAGAGTACCCCTGATGCAGACCTCCAGTTATTCCATCCTGCCTGAATTCGGTGTCTCACCTCTTGGTCCATGCTTCCACTATCCTCCAATACGGACCCTAAGTACTTGAACTTCTGTACTTTCTTTATTTCTTCCCCACCCAATCTTATGCTACTTCCACCGTCCTCAGTAATACTAGAACACATATATTCGGTTTTTGATCTGCTTATTCTCATTCCTCTCTCCTCAAGTGCTGCTCTCCACTCTCCAACCTCCCCTCCAACTCCTCCCTCCCCTCTGAACACACACAATGTCATCCGCGTATAATATGCACCATGACACTGCTTCTTTCTAACATCCCTGGTCATTACATCCATCACGATGTTGAAGATGAATGGGCTAAGTGCTGACCCCTGGTGTAATCCAACTCCTATCTCAAATCCATCCGTCTCACCAACACTACTCCTCACTCTAGTATACACATTCCTGTACATCTCCTGAATAATTCTGACATACTTTTCCGGCACCATCTTCTCCCTCAAACATCTCCATATTTCTTGCCTTGGCACTCTGTCATAGGCCTTTTTCAGGTCTATGAAATACCAGATGCAGGTCTCGTTGTTTTTCTCTGAATTTCTCCATTAGCTGCCTTATGAAAACAAAATATTCCATCCGTTGTGCCGCTTCCCTTCATAAATCCTAACTGTTCCTTCCCTATTCTAACTTCCTCTCTCAGCCTGCTATCTATGATTCTTTCCAAAATCTTCAACGTGTGAGACATTAGTTTTATACCTCTATAATTACTGCATTCCTGGACATCACCTTTACCTTTAAATAAATATAGGTATCAATATGCTTTCCCGCCATTCTTCTGGTACTCTTTTCCTGTTCGAATATTTTTACCATCAGGTCATACAAGATGTCTACTCCTTCCTCTCCTAAGGCTTTCCAAACTTCGACTGGGATTAAGTCAGGTCCTGTTGCCTTCCCATTTCTCATTCTTTTTAAGGCTCGTATCACTTCATCCCTAGATATCCCCATTATCATTCCCATGTTTACTTGTCCATCCTCTCTTACAAGTCTTTCATTTTCTTCATTTAGCAGTTGTTCGAAATACTCTTCGAAATACTCGAAGAAGATGAATAAAAGAAGAATAGAAATAGGCCCTCTAAGAATCGAAGGGAGATTAACGAATGAAAAAAAGGAAATATGCAACATATTGGCAGAACGATATAAGTGAGAATTCACCCCTAGAATTGATAATGAAGATAATGATATAGAAGTAAGGGATGAAAATAGTGAATATCTAGCAGACATAGATATTAATGAAGCTGATATTGAGCAGGCTATTAATGGCATTAAAAATGGAGCTGCTGCAGGGCCTGATGGTGTCCCTGCTATTTTGTTTAAGAAATTAGTTCATTTTATCGCAAAGCCACTTGCTATATTATTAAGACAAAGTGTAGATACAAGCAAGATTTATGATGAGCACAAATTAGCATATATTACCCCTACTTTCAAAAGTGGATCAAGACTAGAGGCAAGTAATTATAGGCCTGTGAGTCTAACATCACATATTATGAAAGTAGTATGAAAGGGTAATGAAGAAAAATATTATGAAATGTTTATATATATATATATATATATATATATATATATATATATATATAGTATATATACTATATATATATCTATATATATATATATATATATATATATTATATATATATATATATATATATATATATATATATATATATATATATATATATATATATATATATATATATATATATATATATATATATATATAATATATATATATATATATATATATATATAGTATATATATATATATATATATATATAACGTATATCTATACCATATCTATATATATCATATATATTATATATATATATATATATATATATATATATATATATAATATATATATGTATAAATATATGCAATTTTTTTAACTTAAACGTTTGGAATAATAGTGTGAAGTTTAGTTCATAATAGTCCTCTATGAAAATATGAAATGTAAACAGCTGAAGGTTCCCTGAACTTAATGATTAAATAAATGGTATTAAATATTTTTTTATAAATAGAAAACATTTAGTTTACACGGTTTGTTACTCTCTCTCTCTCTCTCTCTCTCTCTCTCTCTCTCTCTCTCTCTCTCTCTCTCTCTCTCTCTCTCTCTGGACTTGGAAGAAAAATCCCTAGTAAATATCAAGCAAAACTCCAAACCATTATACTCGTATGCGAAGAAGATGAATAAAAGACGAATAGAAATAGGCCCTCTAAGAATCGAAGGGAGATTAACGAATGAAAAAAAGGAAATATGCAACATATTGGCAGAACGATATAAGTGAGAATTCACCCCTAGAATTGATAATGAAGATAATGATATAGAAGTAAGGGATGAAAATAGTGAATATCTAGCAGACATAGATATTAATGAAGCTGATATTGAGCAGGCTATTAATGGCATTAAAAATGGAGCTGCTGCAGGGCCTGATGGTGTCCCTGCTATTTTGTTTAAGAAATTAGTTCATTCTATCGCAAAGCCACTTGCAATATTATTAAGACAAAGTGTAGATACAAGCAAAATTTATGATGAGCACAAATTAGCATATATTACCCCTACTTTCAAAAGTGGAACAAGACTAGAGGCAAGTAATTATAGGCCTGTGAGTCTAACATCACATATTATGAAAGTGTATGAAAGGGTAATGAAGAAAAATATTATGAAATGTTTAATAAAAAATAATTTGTTTAATATAGGACAACACGGTTTCGTACCCGGAAAAAGTACACAAACCCAACTGTTAGTCCACCATGAGAACATAGACAGAAATATGAAAAGCGGAAATGAAACAGATGTGGTTTATCTAGACTTTGCAAAAGCTTTTGACAAGGTAGACCATAATATATTAGCGCAGAAAATTAGAAAACACAATATCGTGGATAAAGTAGGAAGATGGTTAAAAGAATTTTTACACAACAGAAAACAGATAGTTATTGCAAACGATCAGAAATCGGATGAAGCTAAGGTAATATCCGTGTGCCACAAGGTACGGTGTTAGCTGCATTACTGTTTGTTATTATGATTGCAGAAATAGACAGTAATGTTAAGGACTCGGTAGTGAGTAGTTTCGCCGATGACAGGAAAATAAGTAGAGAAATTACTTGTGATGAAGATAGGAACGCGCTACAAAGAGACCTTAACAAAGTATATGATTGGGCAGAGGTAAATCTTTTTTTTTGGATGGTATTTAACTCTGATAAAATTTGAATCAATTAAATTATGGAGACAGAGAAGGAAAGCTATATGCATATAGGGGACCTAATAATGAGACAATCACAAATAAGGAAGCAGTTAAAGACCTTGGTGTGATGATGAATAGGAACATGTTATGCAATGATCAAATAGCAATTCTATTGGCAAAATGTAAAGCAAAAATGGGAATGTTGTTGTTACGGCACTTCAAAACAAGAAAAGCTGAACACATGATTATGCTTTATAAAACATATGTTCGTAGTCCACTTGAATATTGCAATATGATATGGTACCCACACTATCAAAAGGATATTGCACTAATAGAGAGTGTACAAAGGTCCTTTACAGCTCGAATAGAAGAAGTTAAGGACCTTGACTACTGAGAAAGACTACAATCCTTAAAATTATATAGTCTAGAAAGGAGAAGAGAACGCTACATGATAACTCAGGCATGGAAACAGATAGAAGGAATTGCCGAAAACATCATGGAACTAAAAATATCAGAAAGAGCAAGCAGAGGTAGATTAATAGTGCCCAAAACTATACCGGGAAAAACCTTAAGGAAAGACACAGGGACATTAATCCACTACGCACCAGCATCGAAAATATTCAGCGTCTATTCAATGCGTTGCCAGCTCATCTGAGGAATATATCAGGAGTGAGCGTAGATGTGTTTAAGAATAAGCTCGACAAATATCTAAGCTGCATCCCAGACCATCCAAGATTGGAGGATACAAAATATACCGGAAGATGTACTAGCAACTCTCTGGTAGACATTAGAGGCGCCTCACACTGAGGGACCTGGGGCAACCCGAACAAGATGTAAGGTCTGTAAGGTAAGGTAAGGTCTCCTATTATGAATATGTCTGGTCTTTATTTTATTTCCTCTCTCTCTCTCTCTCTCTCTCTCTCTCTCTCTCTCTCACTCTCACTCTCTCTCTCTG
The DNA here is from genome assembly GCF_015104395.2 of Macrobrachium nipponense. Taxonomy (NCBI): domain Eukaryota; kingdom Metazoa; phylum Arthropoda; class Malacostraca; order Decapoda; family Palaemonidae; genus Macrobrachium; species Macrobrachium nipponense. The sequence continues at coordinate 14,427,532 of NC_087214.1, read as the reverse complement.
CTAAGTAAGTTATGTTTAACCACGCCACGAAAATGGTTCTCTCTCTCTCTCTCTCTCTCTCTCTCTCTCTCTCTCTCTCTCTCTCTCTCTCTCTTTCCGTCTGTATTCAAGTCGTTCTGGTGGCCCCGCACACCGCCTTCATTGCAGTAATGGCGGCCGTTGGTTCTCGTTTATGCCAGCATAGAGAACGATCAACAGTAAGAACAGGGCGGTGGAACAGCTCTCCAGCTCCATCTGCTTATGACATCCAATTTCCCCCAAGACTTGTTTCACGCTCGTCCAATGGCTCACCGGGAAAGCGAATAGAAATCTAGTTTTGGTCACAAGTGGTCCTCTCTCTCTCTCTCTCTCTCTCTCTCTCTCTCAGACGCACACACACAGACACATATATACGCACGCAAATTATATCTTCATCTCAGACATAATGTCATAGAATTACAGTTCATTCCAAAGCAAGTGAAAATAGAGATAAGCAAGAAATGAAAAAGTGGGAAGGATATGGAAAATACAACTTCTACAGTAAAAATATAAAATGGTCGGAAATTAATGAAGAATTAAACAAAGATTGGGATAACATTTTCGTAAGTGATGACATAAGGGTAAATACGGAGATATTATATAAAATATTGGAGATAATAGTGGAAAAAATATATACCGAAGAAGAAAAGAAAACAGCATTCATGCATACCAAGAGACAGAAGAATCTTGTTCCAGAAAATCAGAAAGTGGAAAAAAGGTCTTGCAAAAGAAAAAAATGCATGGAAAGTTATAGAACTAAAAAGTAAGATAGAAAATGCAGAAAAAAAGATTATACAATCAAAAGAAAATGAAAAACGGGACTTGAAGAAAAAACCCTATTAAATATCAAGCAAAACCCCAAACTATTATACTCATATGCGAAGAAGATGAATAAAAGAAGAATAGAAATAGGCCCTCTAAGAATCGAAGGCAGATTAACGAATGAAAAAAAAGGAAATATGCAACATATTGGCAGAACGATAAAGTGAGAATTCACCCCTAGAATGATAATGAAGATAATGATATAGAAGTAAGGGATGAAAAATAGTGAATATTTAGCTGACATAGATATTAATGAAGCTGATATTGAGCAGGCTATTAATGGCATTAAAAATGGAGCCGCTGCGGGGCCTGATGGTGTCCCCTGCTATTTTGTTTAAAGAAAATAGTTCATTCTATCGCAAAGCCACTTGCAATATATTAAGACAAAGTGTAGATACAAGGCAAGATATATGATGAGCACAAAATTAGCGTATATTACCCCTACTTTCAAAAGTGGAACAAGACTAGAGGCAAGTAATATAGGCCTGTGAGTCTAACATCACATATTATGAAAGTGTATGAAAGGTAATGAAGAAAAATATTATGAAACATTTAATAAAAAATAATTTGTTTAATAAAGGACAACATGGTTTCGTACCCGGAAAAAGTACACAAACCCAACTGTTAGTCCACCGTGAGAACATATTCAAAAATATGAAAAGCGGAAATGAAACAGATGTGGTTTATTTAGACTTTGCAAAAGCTTTTGATCAAAGTAGACCATAATCATTAGCGAGAAAATTAGAAAACACAATATCGTGGATAAAGTAGGAAGATGGTTAAAAGAATTTTTACACAACAGAAAACAGATAGTTATTGCAAACGATCAGAAATCGGATGAAGATAAGGTAATATCCGTGTGCCGCAAGGTACGGTGTTAGCTGCAATACTGTTTGATTATTATGATTGAAGACATAGACAGTAATGTTAAGGATTCGGTAGTGAGTAGTTTCGCAGATGACACAAGAATAAGTAGAGAAATTACTTGTGATGAAGATAGGAACGCGCTACAAAGAGACCTTAACAAAGTATATGATTGGGCAGAGGTAAATAGGATGGGTATTTAACTCTGATAAATTTGAATCAATAAATTATGGAGACAGAGAAGAAAGCTATATGCATATAGGGGACCTAATAATGAGAACAATCACAAATAAGGAAGCAGTTAAAGACCTTGGTGTGATGATGAATAGGGAACATGTTAGTGCAATGATCAAATAGCAATTCTATTGGCAAAATGAAATGAAAGCAAAAATGGGAATGTTGTTACGGCACTTCAAAACAAGAAAGCTGAACACATGATTATGCTTATAAAACATATGTTCGTAGTCCACTTGAATATGCAATATGATATGGTACCCACACTATCAAAAGGATATTGCACTAATAGAGAGTGTACAAAGGTCCTTTACAGCTCGAATAGAAGAAGTTAAGGACCTTGACTACTGAGACTACAATTCTTAAAATTATATAGTCTGGAAAAGGAGGAAGAAAGAACGCTACATGATAACTCAGGAACATTGGAAACAGATAGAAGGAATTGCCGAAAAAAACATCATGGAACTAAAAAATATCAGAAAGAGCAAGCAGAGGTAGATTAATAGTGCCCAAAAACATACCGGGATAAAATAAGGAAAGCACACAGGACATTAATCCACTACGCACCAGCATCGATAATGCAGCGTCTATTCAATGCGTTGCCAGCTCATCTGAGGAATATATCAGGAGTGAGCGTAGATGTGTTTAAGAATAAGCTCGACAAATACTAAGCTGCATCCCAGACCATCCAAGATTGGAGGATACAAAAAAAAAAAAAATATTTAAAACCCGAAGATGTACTAGCAACTCTCTGGTAGACATTAGAGGTGCCGCACATGAGGGACCTGGGGCAAACCCGAAACAAGATGTAAGGTCTATAAGGTAAGGTAAGGTCTCCTATTATGAATATGTCTGGTCTTTATTTTATTTCCTCTCTCTCTCTCTCTCTCTCTCTCTCTCTCTCTCTCTCTCTCTCTCTCTCTCTCACTCTCTCTCTCTGCTAAGTAAGTTATGTTTAACCACGCCACGAAAATGGTTCTCTCTCTCTCTCTCTCTCTCTCTCTCTCTCTCTCTCTCTCTCTCTCTCTTTCCGTCTGTATTCAAGTCGTTCTGGTGGCCCCGCACACCGCCTTCATTGCAGTAATGGCGGCCGTTGGTTCTCGTTTATGCCAGCATAGAGAACGATCAACAGTAAGAACAGGGCGGTGGAACAGCTCTCCAGCTCCATCTGCTTATGACATCCAATTTCCCCCAAGACTTGTTTCACGCTCGTCCAATGGCTCACCGGGAAAGCGAATAGAAATCTAGTTTTGGTCACAAGTGGTCCTCTCTCTCTCTCTCTCTCTCTCTCTCTCTCTCTCTCTCTCTCAGACGCACACACACAGACACACATATATACGCACGCAAATTATATCTTCATCTCACCCCATCGTTAGCTTTGGTCACAAGTAATCTCTCTCTCTCTCTCTCTCTCTCTCTCTCTCTCTCTCTTTCTCTTTTATACACACACTCACACACACACAAATTATCTCCTTATCTCACCCCTTCTCTCTCTTGAGTTTACTTTGGTCGCAAGTAATATCTCTCTCTCTCTCTCTCTCTCTCTCTCTCTCTCTCTTCAATCATCACTGATTCTCCTAAATCATATTTCGATACAGTCTCTCATTAACACTAACAGAACACTCAGACATGTTTGTGTTGTTCTCAAGAACAATCTCTTTCCACTGTAGAACCTGTGATTGATTCTATATTCTTTTTAGTTTTCTGTAAAAGAGAACTATTGTGGCGGCTTTGTCTATCCGTCCGCACTTTTTTCTGTCCGCACTGTTTTCTGTCCTCATTCAGGTCTTAAAAACTACTGAGGCTAGGGGTCTGCAAATTGGTATATTGATCACCCACATTCCAATCATCAAAGATACCAAATTGCAACCATCTAGCCTCAGCAGTCTTTATTTTATTTGAAGTTAAGTTTACCCATAATCATGCTTCTGACAACGATATAGGAAAGGCCACCACCTAGCCGTGGTTAAAGCGGCGGCCTTGATTATACTCTGTAGCGCGGCTGTAGTACAGAAAACTCGATTGTGCCGAAGTAGCTTAGGGCGCAATGTTTACTTGTTTATAGGTAATCCTCTGATTCACCAGTTCGCCTCATTGAGGAACTAATCAACCACGAAAGGCAAGAGGACTAATTGGAACCAGAGAAATTATGGAACTTCAAAGTCTGGGTAATTGTGGTTACCTTGACCTCGGCGTTTTGGTTAATCCCTGAGGCCAAAGTATATTCATTTCTTTCTTTCTTGGTTATGACGAAAATTGGTTCAGCCTTTCCACATTTTTGGGGGGATGCTTTTTTTTTTTTAATTTTTTCTTTTTTCGTTGCCATTGTGAAAATAAGTCGATGGTCTAAAAATTATTTTCATTTGCTTTCGTTTCAAGCCGTCTTTTATCAATGTCTCCCACGTATTTTGCGATAATGTTAAGCTTTCCATTTCGTTGTGGAAAAAAAGTACTCGGTATTCTCAAAATTATTCCTATTGGCTCTTGTTATAAAAGTGACTTTTATTATTGTTTTCGAGGTCTTTTGGAATAAGCTATGTTCCTCTTCGTTCTGAAAAATAACTATAAACTAAAAATTATTTTCAATTGCTCTCGTTCTTAAATGTTTTTTATTGGTATCGTTAAATATTTCAGGACCGTTGTCAATAACTGAAGTGTTCAGATTCTAACGAAATGGGCTTCATGTAATTTTAACTGAAACTCTAATAATTCAATGCTTGCTTTCAGTAGCGACGACAACTTATTTATAAAATACAGAGAACTTTTGACATCATTATTTCACTTCCACCTCAAGCCATTTCTCCCGAGGGATGTCTGAAGATAAGAAACAATTAAACGGTCGCTGCTTCATTCACAACACTGTAATTCATTTTCCTTTATGTCATTATTGTTTTTAATTTACTTCTGCTTCCTATGCATCCACGCCTACGAATTCTAAAGCCACTCGTTTTGATTGTGTTTCGTCCTCACTCAAACTTGAGAGTTATCACTCTTTTCCCACATACACCAACGCGAGAATCTCTGTTACTGTAATCTAACAGTGTTTATGTGACGTTTAAAAATGCCCATGAAGGCATTATTTGCACGCGAAAAAAACACTTATTTCGAATTACATATACATCTCTGTATTCCTGTATTTGAAGTATATGGTTTATCGTCGTGTAAATAGCGTTTATATGGGCCTTTTTAATTTTACGCTATTCGCAATATATATTTTAGTCGTGAAAATAGCGTTTTTATGGGCCTTTTTAACTTTACGCTATTCAAGATATATGTTTTAGACGTGTTAGCGTTTTACGGACCTTTTTTAACTTTACGCTATTCGCTATATATGTTTTAGTCGTGTAAATAGCGTTTTTAAGGCCTTTTTACCGATATGCTATTCGCGATATATGTTTTTCTCGTGTAAATAGCGTTTTTATGGGACTTTTTAACTTTACGCTATTCGCGATATATGTTTTTCTCGTGTAAATAGCGTTTTTATGGGACTTTTTAACTTTACGCTATTCGTAGTATATGTTATTGTGGTGTAAAAAGCGTTTTTATGAGCCTTTTTAACTTTATGCTATTCACGATATATATTTTAGACGTATAAATAGCGTTTTTATGGGCCTTTTTATCTTTACGCTATTCGTGATATGCTATCGTCATGTAAATAGCGTTTTTATAGGCCTTTTTAACTTTATTCACGAAATATGTTTTAGTCGTGTATATAGCGTTTTTTTAATGAGCTTTATCTAACTTTATAGTAACACAAACTTTGTTTTATTCTAAAATCTCTTAACAATGCAAAATCAGTACAATCTACAGCATATCTCTTTATACAGCATAATTTGCTGCTCTCGTGATTTTTAGTTCTGACTGATATTTTTTTTTTTTAATTTCTCTACGCGTATAGTTCAGAATACATATCATTAGCAGCTAATACATTTTATGTAGAGGTTACTTAGCTTTGACAAATAACCAAACACTTGGAATGTTTTATCTGCTCTCTTTATATACTTATATTTTGAATCAATGACCTAATTATATGCCATTATCGAAGTAGAAGTTTCGGAAATTCGAAATCAGTTTCCAAATAAAAGTTATTTGAAAACATTACATCTCGCTTTTCGAAGGACTGACTTAAAAATGGTGGAAATGAATTTCCTGATATAGAAAGAAAGGGCAGCAGAAAATTCCACTTTCGAATAAAAGTTGGAACGAATTCGTATTCAGAACATCGGGAACGTTCCAGCAATGGATTCTACCCTTCAGAATTAGAGCGGAAAAGAGAGAGAGAGAGAGAGAGAGAGTGAGAGAGAGAGAGAGAGAGAGAGAGAGAGAGAGAGAGAGAGCTTCAGAAATATTCTAATTCTTACTTAGGTAACTGTTCCGAAATGCCCTGATGGTATGGAATATGGATTAAGGCCAAAGGCAAAGCTTTGGGACTTATGATCAGGTCATTCGCCGCTGAAAGCGAAATTGAGTGTAGAGAGGTTTGAAAGGCGTAACAGGAGGAGAAACAGAGTAAAGAGGTTTGAAAGGCGTAACAGGAGGAGAATCAGAGTAAAGAGGTTTGAAAGGCCTAACAGGAGGAAAATCAGAGTAAAAAAGTTTGAAAGGCCTAACAGGAGGAGAGACAGAGTAAAAAGGTTTGAAAGGTGTAACAGGAGAAGAAACAGTAAAAAGGTTTGAAA
>NC_087214.1:14408415-14413415 GCF_015104395.2 Macrobrachium nipponense | reverse complement strand
ACGAACCTTGAAATATGTATTTCCATTGGGAATATTTTGTATTCATTTTAAATTGCTGTTCGTGCGCACAAGAAATAGATATATAGATCAAGAGAGAGAGAGAGAGAGAGAGAGAGAGAGAGAGAGAGAGAGAGAGAGGTTGAAAATCAAGAGGATAAGTGTACGCATGTGAAAAAGAATAAAGATGCTGGTAAAAGATATTTTAGGATGATATTTACTTATTCATACAGAGAGAGAGAGAGAGAGAGAGAGAGAGAGAGAGAGAGAGAGAGAGAGAGAGAGAGATTGAAAATCAAGAGAATAAGCGTACTATGGGAAATATTTTTGTATTACCAGTTTTAATTTGCTGATTCGTGCGCACAAGAAATAGATATATAGATCAAGAGAGAGAGAGAGAGAGAGAGAGAGAGAGAAAAGAGAGAGAGTGAGGTTGAAAATCAAGAGGATAAGTGTACGCATGTGAAAAAGAATAAAGATGCTGGTAAAAGATATTTTAGGATGATATTTACTTATTCATACAGAGAGAGAGAAGAGAGAGAAGAAGAGAGAGAGAGATAGAAATCGGAAGAGAATAAGCGTGAAGTGATGATTGAAAATTCAAGAAAAAGAATAGGCGTTACGTATTGAAAAAAAAGAATAAAAGAAAGATTTTTAGGTAAAGAAATTTTGTAATATTTACTTATTATCCATACACACAATGAATAAATGTAAATGAGAGAGAGAGAGAGAGAGAGAGAGAGAGAGAGAGAGAGAGAGAGAGAGATTGAAAATCAATAGAATAAGCGTATGTGAAAAATATAAATGATGCTAGTAAAATAAATTTTAAGATGATATTTACTTACTCATACAGAGAGAGAGAGAGAGAGAGAGAAGAAGAAGAGAGAGAGAAGAAGAAGAAGAAGAAGGAGAAGCAATAGCAAAGATAAAGTAATTCATTTCATATATACGAACAGCTCCCAAAAATAAATTTTGCTTATTATTCGATGAACAGACGTAGCCTACAGAGAGAGAGAGAGAGAGAGAGAGAGAGAGAGAGAGCAACTCTATATGCAAACGTTCCCAACAAAATAAAAAAAAAAACTATGAAAAACAATCGACGATCAACCATCTTCCCACCTTCGATGCAACCTCCATATCCCAATTCCACCGAACTCGAAGCCCTCTTTCCTAAAATAGTAAAGGTTACGGAGGATCCTGGAGCCCGTCATTCAGAGAGGCTTCGAAATAGCTCTGGTAAGCGCGGTGTGTAATAGCCTGTAATAGCTCTCGACATGTTTCCGGGTCCCTGAACGGCCAGTTCTAGGCGTCTCTGCCGTTTGGGAGGATGCCATAAAAACCTCTCTGAACAAATGACGTTTGAGAGGTCTTTCCCTCCTCTTCCCCCTTCCCCTTCGAAACATAGTGAGAGAGGGGGATGTCCCCCAACATCCCCCCTACCCAAAAAACATAAAAACATAGTGAGACCGAGAGACCGGTTCGTTCGCCTCGCCTTAAATGTCGTGTGTTCGGGATGTTATAAATGGCTTTGGGCATAAAAGCTGATTTTATTCGTTCAAACCGGAGCCCGTTTCTCGAGGCCAAAAGGACTCGCTGGGTCATTACTAGTATTTAGTGCTTCGGAACAAGCACGGGCGATTGCGTAGCTAGGGATAAATGAAATCATTCTTCTTGCACGTTTAAAAGAGCGGGGATGCACAGGGAGATCGAGTTATGCAGTGTTTTAGAAGTCATGAAGCAAGCAATATTAGAGTTTCATTTCTGGTATCCAGTACCTCAGGACAAGCACAGGCTACTGTGCATTAAGTGATCAATAAGCTCAACCTGCTTGCATGTTTTAAGAGCGGAAATACACACAATAATAACAGATCTATAATCTTTCAGAACTCATAAAACACGTTAACATTAAATGAAAATTACACCAACAATGGATTCTGTGGCTATGTTTACTCATATGATAAGGTCTTCAATCTTTCAGAAATAATAAAACATATCAATACAGAGTTGAAAATGCACCAAAAATGAAGTCTGCTGTTTACTCATCAATTTAGAAAATCGACTTCTTAAGTCCAGTAGGTAAGGCCTTCCAGCTGTATTTTACTGTATCTTATCGCCGATATTTTGGCCGAGGAACACAAGCAGAATTCCTTTCGCAAGCAAGAGCCTTCACGCCTCATTTTCTCTGAGAGGAGTCGCCTTCATAAAATTCACGAGGAGAGTAAATAAGGACCATTTACATCCACAAGACTGAAAGTGAAAAGGCTAAAGGGAGAGAGAGAGAGAGAGAGAGAGAGAGAGAGGATATGATTTTTATAAAGGACCTCTATGAGAGAGAGAGAGAGAGAGAGAGAGAGAGAGTGAGAGAGAGGATATGATTTTTACAAGGGACCTCTATGAGAGAGAGAGAGAGAGAGACAGACAGACAGACAGACAGACAGAACATGATTTTCCCAAGGGACCTCTATGAAAGAGAGAGAGAGAGAGAGAGAGAGAGAGAATAAGACTTTTATAAGGGGCCTCTATGAGAGAGAGAGAATAAGACTTTTATAAGGGGCCTCTATGAGAGAGAGAGAGAATAGAGATAGCCTCTATGAGAGAGAGAGAGAGAGAGAGAGAGAGGAAGGATATGATTTTTATAAGGGACCTCTATGAGAGAGAGAGAGAGACAGACAGACAGACAGACAGACAGACAGAGAATATGATTTTTAAAAGGGACCTCTATGATAGAGAGAGAGAAGAGAGAGAGAGAGAGAGAGAGAGAACAAGACTATCATAAGGGAATCTCTATACATATTTGAAACTCCCTATATCATCCATCACGCAAGAATTTGCAACCCATTCCCTGCAACTGCAAAAGTCGCCGCTGAATTTATGGGTTGGCTTCAGGCATCGTGTTTATCGAAAACTAATAGGGGATGACGTGTTTTCCCCCTTTTTTGTTAAGGAAAGCAGTTCAGCGCTAATATAAATTCCGAGGTAACGGTTGGAAGCACTTTAAGTCAACCCCTGATATTTCTCCTTTGCATTCAGGCGGCAACGAACTCCCATCTCTGGAAAGGTTTTTCGGAAGACAGGGGAGACGAAACCCTTTCAAGATCTGGCGGGGATAAGTGGGAATTAGTGCATTCCCAGGCCTTCTCCCGTGCTTTTGGTTTGCAAAGTTTTGCAGGCCAGAAATGCATGAGTTGTTGAAGTAGTTGAAATTAGTTTTTTTCAGCTTTGTACGTATTATAGATTCCTAACTAGCTAACACTTCATGACGGTAGTTATCGAATTTGAATTAGAAATACCAGTATTGGACACAGTTTTCCGTGTCGGAAATTATGACAATGGTTGCAGGTCCACAATAATATAGCATGTGAGTTCAAAAGCTTTTAATATCCATTAAAGACATATACTCACATGCTATATTATTGTGGACCTGCAACCAAAACCTGTGTTACTGAAATAGGCTAAGTTACTTTCTTTCGACGTCTATGAAAAAACAGCGTTCTTTGTATTATATATTCCAAACTTTCTTGTATTTCTTGACTCTCAATAACTAAATTTCCATTAGAATTGCCTGTACTTTTCACATCTGAATTGTTAAGTTACGACGTCTTCGAAACCTTATTTGTACCTGAAGAATTCGCTTGCTACAAAGGATATTACTAATATGTTCACCAAATATCGAATATTGATTGTCCTGTCTTGCCTTGTGTTTCGAGATTAATCGAGCAGTCTTTGTTTGTTGCAGGTAATATTTATGTTAGATAGGAATGTAAATCAGTAGCCTATCCCTCTCACATTAATCGAAGTCTGATATACTAAGCACACTATCATTAAGGCTACTATCGTCGACTTCATAAAATTGTCCTGAAATTTGTAATATGAAAGTAAAACACCCAAAGAGGAAAACAGGTCAATGAAACGCCATGTCAGGAACACCCATTTGGGTTCGAAAAAAAAGTCTGACGCCTCACGGCAGAGACGTATTTCAGGGAAACTTAACTTAGCCCAACATCTGTCTGGCTGAACAATTGGGTTCATTTCTTCATGCCCGAAGCCTCCATGCGGTACCTTATAGATATTTTAATGTGGCAAAAACGACTGTTCTGCTCATATCTTCTCCCTGAACAACCATTAGTGCCATAAAATTTTTGAAAACCTTAAATGTGGGAACAAAAATATATCTTCTCCCTGAACAACAATTAGTGCAAGAAAATATTTAGGAAACCATAAATGTGGAAAAAACATACCTTCCCTGAACAACAATTCAAGCCACAAAATTTTTAAAAAATCATAAATGTGGGGAAAAAACATCTCCCTGAACAACAATTAGTGCCAGAAAATTCTTGGAAATTCATAAATGAGAAGGAAACATACCTTAAAGAGGCGAATAATCCGGGTTGCATTTATAGTGCCAAAGAAGAACAAAAACAGAATTCAGGAAACAAACCGTCATACTCACAGTGCCATTGAGAGAGAGACGAAGAACGTGCGTTAAAACCACTAACATAAGAAATAGCAAAAGCCTTTTCTTTTTTAGTTCAAGCAACATGACTTTTCTGGGCTGTACGTCACGTCCGCCCTTCGTGTCTGACACGATCGTCCGCTCGGAACTGAATCCTTCAATAGACAGGAAGGCGAAAAGTACTTGCCTTTCGCTGCTTTTCGCTGCCTGCCGCTGCCTTTTGAGTGTCTTGTTCCCCGAGTCTGGGTCACGTCAAGTGGCGTCGTTGACGAGATATGCTGTTTATCGTCGGTGACATGTTTCTCCCAACATGCGATCTGCAATCGGAGATGAGAGAGGAGGAGAGAGAGAGACTGAGAAGGAGAGGATGAGAGATGAGGGAGAGAGAGAAGAGTAGAGAATAGAAGGATTTCGTAGTGTCTGCTATTTTCTGTAATATTCCATGTATATGGCACTGAGCTGAAATAAAGGAAATTATTATTATTATTATTATTATTATTATTATTATTATTATTATTATTATTATTATTATATAAGCAATCATACACAT
>NC_087214.1:14382365-14397365 GCF_015104395.2 Macrobrachium nipponense | reverse complement strand
TTAGTTTTTCTTTTTTGTATCAGCTGCCTAAGTGGCTTTAGTGGGATTTTTGAAGATTAAAATGGATGAGACTTATAATACTTCTATATGACAAGTTTTTTTTTTTTACGTTTTTAAGGGAAGAGGAGATATATACACTCTCTCTCTCTCTCTCTCTCTCTCTCTCTCTCTCTCTCTCTCTCTCTTTGATTATCTTAAAGAAACTTTTAAAAATGTATCCTTACGTAAAATACCCGTGTTCGTATTGGGTGATTTAAATGAGGATATGCTTGTTCCTAACAACAAATTAAGTAAAATAATACATCAGTTAAATCTCTGTCAAACAATAACTAAGCTAACTAGAATAACAAGCACGTCCTCGACATTATTGGATGTTTTCATTACAAACAATCAACAAATAATTGTATATTCAGATGTGATTCCCTGTCCCATTGCTGATCATGAGCTAGTAACTTTACAAATTGATATTTCTAAGCCAAGGAGAATACCTGTTAATAAAACCTTTCGTTGTCTTAAGCATTACAGTCAGGACAGTTTTTGTAGTACTTTACTAAATAAGGCTCCAGATTTTAATTGTATTCTACAAACTGATAATGTGGATGTACAGGTTAATATTTTTACCAAACCTTTGTTTGCTGCTTGGATGAATTGGGGGCACCATTTGTGACCCAAGAAATTACCCGGCCCCCAGCCCCTTGGATAAATAATAACCTTAAAGTAGAAATGAAAGCTAGAGATGACCTACAAAAGAGAGCTAAAACAGATATACAGAACGAAACACTACAAGATCATTACAAAAACGAAAAGAAACGGGTTAATACTTTGATTAAAGCTAGTAGTCGGAACACTTTAAAGATAAATTTCGTAACTGTAATGGCAATGTGCCTAATAAATGGAAAATAGTTCGTGAAATGATCCCCAAAAATAATAATGCCCTTTTACCTGATTATAATGATAAGAAGGAAAAAGTAGAAGAGTTCAACCAGTATTTCTTAAGTGTTGGTAGGACAGCCTTTGAAAAATCTCAGCAAATTATAGATAGGAGCAGTACTTCACAACTTTTATGAAATGAGTCGAATATAGTTAATGAGAATTTTAATGACTTTTCTAGGCCACAGCCAGTTGATGTCGAAACAGTTATTTTAGTAGTTGGGGAGCTTAATGACACGGGAGCCTATGAATCTGATTTGATATCCCTCCGTTTCATTCGGGACGCCTTACCGATAATTGCGTTTAACTTAACTGTCATAGTAAATACCTCTATAGTGACTTGCCTTTATCCAAGTGATTGGAAGTTGTCCCACGTTCTGCCCTTTTTTAAGAGTGGTGATGCATATAACGTAGAGAATTACAGACCGATATCACTTTTGCCCATTATATCTAAAATTCTAGAAAAGATTGTGTCAATTCAACTCATAAAATATCTCGAGGAAAATGATTTACTGTCTCACACTCAACATGGATTTAGGTCTCATCTCTCTACTGAAACTGCCTTATTGAAAGTTACAGAAACTATTTACAGAAATATCGACGACAAAAAGATATCTTTATTTATTCTATTGGATCTTTCTAAAGCTTTCGATAGCGTTAGCCACAATATTTTACTTCATAAATGTACACAATTAAAAACTGAACCTCTCTGGTTTAAAAGCTATCTAGAAAATCGTTACCAGTAAGTGAGATTAGGCGATGTTATATCCTCCCCTAAACCAGTAGAATTCGGAGTTCCACAGGGATCTATCTTGGGGCCAATACTTTTCCTAATTTATATAAATGATATGGCTACTGCTGTGCGAGACTGCATCATGGTTCAATTCGCAGATGACAGTCAACTTCTAATGACTGGAACTATAAATGAACTAAATAACTTGATAGTAAGAGCAGAAAGAATATTAGAAATGGCGAGATGTTATTTTCAAATTAATGGATTAAATATTAATGAGTCTAAAACTAAATGTATATTCATTGGCTCTAGGCAGTTCATATCCCAAATTCCTGAAGACACAAAAATAAATTTCAATGGATTTGCAATTGAGAAAAGCATTAAAGTAAAAAATCTTGGGGTATATTTTGACCAGTATATGCTATTTGACGGTCATATAGATGAAGTTTGTAGGAAGGTAAATGGTACTTTAATATACTTAAATAGAATTAAGGACCGATTTGATAGTGAAATGCGGGGAATGGTCGTTCGGTCTCTTGCCGTGAGCATTCTTGACTACTGTTTAAAGATCTGGGGCTCGACAACTAAGCAGCAGCTGCAGCGGATACAGAGGCTTCAAAACTTTGCAGCAAAAGTAATTGATGGGAAAGCCAAGAAGTATGATCATACAACTCCAATTTTAAATAACTTGCAATGGCTGACAATCAAACAGAAGATTGATTTTGATTTATGTGTCATGATCTTTAAAATATTACATAATCTAATTCCACCATGGCTTTTTAATCTAATAAGAGTTGGAGATAGACGTAACAGACAAACTAGATTTAATGATGACCTTTTTGTTTCAAGAACCAACACTGATCAAGGAAGCAGAGCATTTGTTGTGCGGGGTCCATCAGTGTGGAACAAACTGCCAAACCAACTAAAAGCATTACCTAATATTAACTCTTTTAAACTGAATTTGAAAAAGTATCTATTGTCCAAATAATTTTATAGTAAAACTTTATATATATTTTAATTGAGCTCTTTTACACTTTTACTCGATTTTAGCAGACTATTTATGAATTTTAGATTTCATTTTAAGATAAATGTTCATAAGTACCTGTATTTCATAAGTGATTTTGAAATCGAAATGTTATAATCATGCTAAAGATAATTTTAATATTATAGAGATATGCTGTCACTTTTATAAAAAATATTTTATCAAGGTAAGAATTTTATTGAGCCTCAATTACTATTATAAAAAGATTCATATTTTATATGCAAAAATTTCAATGTTTTAATTACTTTTATGATGTACCTATATATGTCACAAATTCTTTATTGTTCTCAAAGTTGTATAAAGTAAATCTGTGTTTTTATGTTTTATAACGATGTAAATTTTTATGAAGGCACATGTAAATATCTAAGTTTTAAATGTAAACTACAATGTAATTTGTATTTATTGTAATAGCCAATGTAAATATTGGAATAAAGCTTATTATTATTATTATTATTATTGTTATTATTACTCTCTCTCTCTCTCTCTCTCTCTCTCTCTCTCTCTCTCTCTCTCTCTCTCTCATGCATGTATGCATATATATGTGTGTGTGTGTGTGTGTTGTCATGATGACAAAGAATCTCTCTCTCTCTCTCTCTCTCTCTCTCTCTCTCTCTCTCTCTCTCTCCACGTACACGCACATACATAGTATAATTATCATGATATGAAAGGATCTCTCTCTCTCTCTCTCTCTCTCTCTCTCTCTTCTCTCTCTCTCTCTCTCTCGTAATTGGATCTATGCGCTGTCATGATGTCAAGAAATCAATCTCTCTTATGTTGTCAAGTCATGGAATTCCTCTCTCTCTCTCTCTCTCTCTCTCTCTCTCTCTCTCTCTCTCTCTCTCTCTCTCTCTCATACACATGTATTCTATCACGACATTATTAACCTACTTCAGCAACACATGCATTTCCAGCCTGCAAAACTTTGCAAACCAAAAGCACGGGAGAAGGCCTGGGAATGCACTTATTCCCACTTATTCCCACATATTCCCGCCAGATCTTGAAAGGGCTTCATCTCCCCTGTCTTTCGAAAAACCTTTCCAGAAATGGGAGTTCGTTGCCGCCTGAATGCAAAGGGGAAATATCAAGGGTTTACTTAAAGTGCTTCCTACCGTTACCTCGGAATTTATATTAGCGCTGAACTGCTTTCTTTATGAAAAAAGGGGGAAAACACGTCATCCTCTATTAGTTTTCGATACACACGAAGCCTGAAGCCAACACATAAATTCAGCGACTTTTGCAGTTGCAGGAAATGGGTTGTAAATTCTTGCGTGATGGATGATATAGGAAGTTGCAAATATGTATAGAGGTTCCCTTATGATAGTCTTGTTCTCTCTCTCTCTCTCTCTCTCTCTCTCTCTCTCCTCTCTCTCTCATAGAGGTCCCTTATAAAAATCATAATCTCTCTCTCTCTCTCAAAGAGGTCCCTTATAAAAGTCTCTCTCTCTCTCTCTCTCTCTCTCTCTCTCTCTCTCTCTCTCTCTCTCTCGCTCTCTCTCGTCATAGAGTCCCTTATAAAAATCATAATCTCTCTCTCTCTCTCTCAAAGAGGTCCCTTATAAAAGTCTCTCTCTCTCTCTCTCTCTCTCTCTCTCTCCCTTTAGCCTTTTCACTTTCAGTCTTGGGGATGTAAATGGTCCTTATTTACTCTCCTCGTGAATTTTATGAAGGCGACTCCTCTCAGAGAAAATGAGGCGTGAAGGTTCTTGCTTGCGAAAGGAATTCTGCTTGTGTCCCTCGGCTAAAATATCGGCGATAAGATACAGTAAAATACCCCTGGACGGTTTTACCTACTGGACTTAAGAAGTCGATTTTCTAAATTGATGAGTAAACAGCAGACTTCATTTTTGGTGCATTTTCAACTCTGTATTGACATGTTTTATGATTTCTGAAAGATTGAAGACTTCATATCATATGAGTAAACATAGCCACAGAATCCTTTGTTGGTGCAATTTTCGTTTAATATTAACGTGTTTTATGAGTTCTGAAAGATTATAGATCTGTTATTATTGCGTGTATTTCAGCTCTTAATTAAAACATGCAAGCATAATGTGTTTATTGATCGCTAAATGCACAGTAGCCTGTGCTTGTCCTGAGGTACTGGATACCAGAAATGAAACTCTAATATTGCTTGCTTCATGACTTCTAAAACACTGCGTAACTCGATCTTTCAGTCCATTCTCGCTCTTTTAAACGTGCAAGAAGAATGATTTCATTTATCACTAGCTACACAATCGCCCGTGCTTGTTCCGAGACACTAAATACCAGTAATGACTCAGCGAGTCCTTTTGGCCTCGGGAACAGTGCTCCGGTTTCAACGCATAAAATCAGCTTTTACCCACAAAGCCATTTATAACATCCCGAACACACGACGTTTAGGGCGAGGCGAACGAAGCGGTCTCTCGCTCTATGTTTTTATGATTTGAGGGATAGGGGAGATGTTGGGGGACATCCCCCTCTCTCACTATGTTTCGAAGGGGAAGGGGGAAGAGGAGGGAAGGACCTCTCAAACGTCATTTGTTCAGTGGGGTTTTTATGGCATCCTCCCAAACGGCAGAGACGCCTAGAACTGGCCGCTCAGGGACCCGGAAACATGTCGGGAGCTATTACAGGCTATTACACACCGCGCTTACCAGAGCTATTTCGAAGCCTCTCTGAATGACGGGCTCCAGGATCCTCCGTAAACTTTAATATTTTAGGGAAGAAGGCTTCGAGTTCAGTGGAATTGGGATATGGAGGTTGCGTCAATTCTGGGAAGGTGGTTGATCGTCGATTGTTTTTCATAGTTTTTTTTTTTTTGTGGGGGCGTTTGCATATAGAGTTTCTCTCTCTCTCTCTCTCTCTCTCTCTCTCTCTCTCTCTCTCTCTCACGACGCCATATATATATATATATATATATATATATATATATATATATATATATATATATATATATATATATATATATATATATATACATACACAAACACATACACACACACATATATATATATATATATATCATATATATATATATATATATATATATATATATATATATATATATATATATATAAATGACTTTATTTATTCATTCCATAATTAAAGAAGCTGTGAATATATAAGTATGTATCGCAGATACATACTAAATATTTTGTAATATAAAAAAAATTTACAAATTTTATAATGAATTCATTACGAGTAGATTGTTTTTGTATATGACAATAAACTGTGCAAAAGAAAAAAAATTGACTTACCTATCACAATATTATTGTTCACACATATTATTATCAACGAAAAACATTATGAAATGGGATGTTTTGCCGTGTTTTCCATAAAGCACACGGAATATTTTCATACATTTATAATCTTATAATGGGTTTGTTTTTGCATAGTATTAAGTATTCTGGTGAATTTTACACGCCAAAAGTTTCTTTTAATAATGAAAGCATCTGAGTTGGCTTGAATAGAGAAATACGACTATTCTCATTAATTATGTAATTTAATTATCTGTATCGCGTAATTTTGTTAATATTAAACACTAGAGTGATTGATTTGGATTAAATTATTACGGTAATTACTTTATTATCATGCGTCTTTTTCAATTTTTTTTTTATTCAATGCGGTACTCGATACTTTCTACAAACAATTTCTCCTTACGAGGCTTAATTCCTTATAGGGGGTAGTGACGTATGTGCTACCCTCGTGGCGCACTGTAGCCATTACTAAAAGGCATTTCCAGGCGTCCCTTCGGCCCCTGGCTGCACCCATGTGTGTGTTTTTTTTTTTTTTAGCCTCTTACTTTACCTTTCTTTAATCTTGCTGTCATTCTGTATCTCTCCGTCTTGCTGTTCAACCTCTCCAACATCCTATTTTCACCGTCTCGAGCGCTGATTGGCCAAAAGTGTTCCAGCATTTGGGTTGACGGGCTAAATTCTGTAAAAATCTTTTAAGTAAAACTACAAGCCTTTGATAATTTTCTTAATTTGGATATTTTTACCTCGCATGAATATTGTAGGTAACGATTAATTACTACAATTTCCCTGCCCGGACCCGAACCGTTCTTGGTCGATAGTATTTACCTGAATTCACAGCCTCAGCTGAGCAAGCATTTGAGACCCATTTCGGACTCGTTTGGGAATAAAAACGTTCAGATCAAACGTTCGGGCAATTCGCTCCAAACCTCTTCATAGCTTTCGTGAGCAAAGCAAGAGCTGCGTATCATTTCTAGATTCATTTGTGAGTGCTGGAACAGAGTTGGTTAAAAATCATCGGAATTATTAGGGTTTCACTTTGCTGTGAAATCGTGAACAAAACTGATATATCTGGTGAAGAAGATTAAAAACATCTGGTACATTATTTCACTTTGTTAAAATCGAAAATAAAATTTATCTCTTCACTTTGCTGAAATCGTTCACAAAACTGATATATCTGGTGAAGAAGGCTAAAAGCTTCTGCTACATTATTTCACTTTGTTAAAATCGAAAATAAAATCTGGTGAGGAAGGTTTAAAACTTCAGGTGCATAATTTCACTTTGTTAAAATCGAAGATAAAATTTACCTCTTCACTTTGCTGAAATCATTCACAAAACTGATATATCTAGTGAAGAAGTTTTAAAACTTCTGGTATATTATTTCACTTTATTAGAATCGAAAATTAAATTGATATATCTGGTGAAGTACATTATTTCACTTTGTTAAAATCGAAAATAAAATTGATCTCTTCACTTTGTTGAAATCGTTCACAAAACTGTTATATCTGGTGAAGAAGTTTTAAAACTTCTGATACATTATTTCACTTTGTTAAAATCGGAAAAAAAATTTTGATATATCTGGCGAAGAAGGTTAAAAACTTCTGGTACATTATCTCACTTTGTTTAAATCGAAAATAAAAACTGGTGAAGAAGGTTAAAAACTTCTGATGCATTATTATTTCACTTTGTTAAAATCGAAGATAAAATTGATCTCTTCACTTTGCTGAAATCGTTCACAAAACTGATATATCTGGTGAAGAAGTTTTAAAACTTCTGATAATTATTTCACTTTGTTAAAATCGAAAATAAAATTGATATATCTGGTGAAGAAGGATAAAAACTTCTGGTACATTATTTCACTTTGATAAAATCGAAAATAAAATTGATGTATCTGGTGAAGGTTAAAAACTTCTGATGCATTATTATTTCACTTTGTTAAAATCGAAAATAAAATTGATCTCTTCACTTTGTTGAAATCGTTCACAAAACTGTTATATCTGGTGAAGAAGTTTTAAAACTTCTGATACATTATTTCACTTTGTTAAAATCGAAAATAAAATTAATATATCTGGCGAAGAAGGTTAAAAACTTCTGGTGAATAAATTCACTCTGTTAAAATCGAAAATAAAACTGGTGAAGAAGGTTAAAAACTTCTGGTACATTATTTCACTTTGTTAAAATCGAAAATATAAACTGGTGAAGAAGGTTAAAAACTTCTGCTGCATAATTTCACTTTGTTAAAATCGAAGATAAAATTGATCTCTTCAATTGATCTCTTCAATTGATCTCTTCATTTTGCTGAAATCGTTCACAAAACTGATATATCTGGTGAAGAAGTTTTAAAACTTCTGTTAAATTATTTCACTTTGTTAAAATCGAAAAGAAAATTGATATATCTGGTGAAGAAGGTTAAAAACTTCTTGTACATTATTTCACTTTGTTAAAATCGAAGATAAAATTGATCTCTAAAGATAAATTTGACCTCTACACTTTGCTGTGAAATCGTTCACAAAACTGATATATCTGGCGATGAAGGTTAAAAACTTCTGATACATTATTTCACGTTGTTAAAATTGTTAGCAAAATTGATCTCAACATCGCAAAGAACAGTACTAAGGTTATCTTATCTTTAAGTATGAATGTTACTGAGTAAACTACCTGAAGCTCTTTCTGAAGCTGCATAAAAGAGGCACACCCCTATATCTAATTGGCATTTTGCATTGCTGGTTCTCTACACAGCAATTCCGTGTCAAATGGGGTAACGTATTATCGTACACCTTCGGCTCCCTAAACGGACTTCGGCAAGGGGGCATTCTCTCTCCATACTTCGTTTAATACGTACGCAGATGCCTTGAATGTCAAATTGAACTCACTCCCAATCGGATGCACTATCAATGAAACAACTATAAACAACCTCTGTTACGCCGATGATATGGTTCTGATTTCCCCATCAGTGCAAGGTCTCCAGCTACTCATCGACACTTGCCGCCAATATGAAGAGGATTTTGATATAATTTACGACGAAACCAAGACCCAGTGCATGTCGCTGCTCCCGAGATCGCTTAAGTATATTGCAGAGCCACAAATTTTCCTCGGGAACCATCGGCTGGAATATGTGCACGAATTTCCGTATTTGGGTCATATTATCACCGACGATCTATAAGATACGGCATACATTGAACAGAGGCGTCGTAAACTATGTGCAACAACAGGATTGCAAGGAGGTTTGCCTTCTGTCACCGATACGTGAAACTGCTGCTCTTCAACTCGTACTGCTACAGTATCTATGGGTGTTCCCTATGGACGAACTATAACCGAGAGACCATGAGACGTATCACTGTTGTGCGCAATGACATTTTGAGACGCCTCACAAACACTCCTCGCTACTACTCCGCCACACAGATGTTCATAGAAAACCACCTGGACAATTTAAAAATCATTGTAAGGTGAACAATGTCCAGTCTGGTAATCCGAGTGAGAAACAGAAGCAACTCGCTCATACAAAACATCCTAAGGAGTGAAGCAAGAAGAAGATCTTAATTGGGGGAAAGATGTGAAAATGTGGCCTTTGTCCCTTAAAGGACTTAATCTTTGTATTGGCAAGATGCCATCTGCAGATTTTGTCATTATATTATATTTGTTGCTGATATTTTACTTTTTTATTACTGCTGTGAATACTATCAAGTTAAAGTTTTTTCACTTTCAATTTTTGTATTTATTTATGTATTAATACTGTTATTACCAGTATTATGATTACTATTTTTATGCTACCTCAGCTATTTTGTGGATAAGTACCGATTATTCATGTATCTAGATTGTGTATGATACGGTCTGTATTTTGTATATTCCATGTATATGGCCCTGAAGTGTAATAACGGATATTATTATTATTATTATTATTATTATTATTATTATTATTATTATTATTATTATTATTATTATTATTATTATTATTATTATTATTATTATTATTATTATTATTATTATTAGCCTTCCCTTGAATGTAATTTTCAATGTAATTCATTCATATCATCAACATTGCTTCACATACATAAGAGGATATGTTTCTTTTTTATGAAAGGGTTCAGCCTTTTCATTAGTAGACTCGTAATCAGAAGAAGATATGAATTTCATTTGAGAGAGAGAGAGAGAGAGAGAGAGAGAGAGAGAGAGAGAGAGAGAGAGAGAGAAGTACATATGAAGAGTACACAAAAAGGCATAAAGACACATATGGAATTTGAACAGACATGATGTGTGGTTCTAATGTTTCTATACACAAAATTAACTGAAACAGTTTCTTACATTTTTATGAAAATATGACTTTTTGAAGCAATATAAATCTACAGGTTTGTGTATCTAGCAAAGAATATAAACACACGTCAATAGAAAACTTCACCCATGCACAGTGATCTCTCGTTTACTCCTCGGCCAGAAATGGTCAGATGAATCCATTCAAATATAACCAATCTTTAGTCCCGTGGCGTTCGTGACAAGGCTAAACAACAGAAGGCCACATTGCAACGTGAGTTTACGTGGACGAAATCCATTGCCTTTCTCTCTGCGGGAATGTTTGTCAGCACAAACAGCCAACTAGCGAAATGCTTCCACTCTCACTTGAACGGGCTGGTATTAAGGGAAAATATTTTTTGATCGCTTAGCTCTCTGACGTTCGTGTCAGCCACAGAATACAGCGGACATCAGGTGGTGTACAGTAATATTTTAATGGTTGCGTTAACAGCTTCCCCTCAACCCCATCTGCTCGAACAGTAAATGCTTTTCTGAAATCACAGATATCAACTGACGAATCCTCACCGAATCTCTCTTTTTTTTTTTTTATTGTTATTATTATCATACCAGTTTCTACATCTAACAACCTTTGCCAATCTTCCTCATATTATCATTATTTCCATATAACAGTCATCTTATTTCGAACTGGGTGGTTCTTACAATGTGAGGTTCCGAGTTGCATCCTGCCTCTTAGAAGTCCATTACTTTTCTCACTGTTTGCGCTGTTTCTAGTAGCACATTCTTTGGCATCTAGTTTTTCCAGGTTCCTTTTCAGGGATCGTGCCTAGTGTCCCTACGATTGTGGGTACAATTTCCACTGGCATGTTCCATATCCTTCTTATTTCTATTTTTAGGTCTTGATACTTATCGATTTTCTTCTCTTTCTTTCTCATCTACTCTGGTGTCCCGAGGTAATGCGACATCAGTGAGTGATACTTGCTTCTTGATTTTGTCAAACAACGTCCTCTGGTCTATTATTATTATTATTATTATTATTATTATTATTATAATTATTATATCATATCCTTTCCTAGTCTTCTCAATTCTCCACATTCAACTGGTTATTTTATTTAAGCTGTATCAACTCCTTTCTAAAATAACTTGCTTCGCAAATATTCAATACAGAGAAAAAAATTTATCTTAAAAAAATGACAAGGGGTTTTCATTCAGACAATGTCTGGTTGGCATGTTATTCCGTTTTTCCCTTTTTATTATTATTATTATTATTATTATTATTATTATTATTATTATTATTATTATTATTATTATTATTATTATTTATATTATTATTTCCCTGTTGATGTCTCTGACTCTGTCTCCTGTTACAATTCACTGAGAGCGTTCACAATAATAATAATAATAATAATAATAATAATAATAATAATAATAATAATAATAATATTAATAATAATAATACAATACTGAGGCAAAACCTAGATCTGAATCAATGAAATCTAGAAAATAGACCTGGCTTTATGCTTGACAGAATCACATCTATAATTCAGATATATATATATATATATATATATATATATATATATATATATATATATATATATATAATATATAACTTATATATAGTATACATATATATATGTGTGTATACACATTAATTTTATCACTTACACAATTTATCTGTGCATTAATACAATTACTAACAGAACCTCATCGAAACTGGACGGTATCAAACGGAGACATTTATTCCAAAAAAAGTTACAAGCTCTCCTGGACTAACACATGTGTGCGCGGTCTACGTGTTTATGTATGTATGTATGTATGTATGTATGTATGTATGTATGTATAAGTATAACCAGATAACTCGCAAGTCCTCTTTTGATTCATTTAGCCCGACGCAGCAAATTAGAGCATCCAATAACGATTTCACAGAGAACTGTGTGGATTCACGAACAGCCAGACACGTCCGCTTGAATTCGCCTCTTATCGGAACTCATCGGAGAGTCAAAGCGGATTACGAATATTCCATTAACATTCGTCAAAAGAGTATTTTGGTGTGCAGGAAATGCCGCTGGAGAAGGGCGAAATTTAGTAGGCTCGTTTTATGATCCGTTTTTCCTTTCTCGTTTCGTTCATTTGGCAGTAAATTTATCTTACGAAAACGTCGATTGTTACTGATTAATCTTATGAAAACGTCGATTGTTGATTATTAATCTTACGAAAACGTCGATTGTTGATTATTAATCTTACGAAAACGTCGATTGTTACTGATTAATCTTATGAAAACGTCGATTGTTGATTATTAATCTTACGAAAACGTCGATTGTTACTGATTAATCTTACGAAAACGTCGATTATTATTGATTAATTATAAGAAAACGCTTATGAGAACGTCGGTTGTTACTTATTAATCTTACGAAAACGTTGATTATTACTGATTAATCTTATGAAAACGTGATTGCTACTTATTAGTCTTATGAAATGTTGATTGTTACTGATTAATCTTATGAAAACGTCCATCGCTACTGATTAATCTTGTGAAAAGCCGCGATTGTTACTGCTTAATCTTACGAAAACGTCGATTGTAACTTATTAATCTTACGAAACGTTGATTGTCATTGATTAATCTAATGAAAACGTCAATCGCTACCGATTAATCTTATGAAAAACAGGATTGTTACTGATTAATCTTCCGAAAGCGTCGATTGTTACTTATCAATCTTATGAAAACTTCGATTGTTACTGATTAATCTTATGGAAAACATCGATTGTTATTTATTAATCTTACGAAGACGTCGATTGTTTTTAATTAATTTTACGAACACGTCATTCTTTACTTATCAATCTTACAAAAACGCTGATTGTTACTGATTAATCTTACGAAAAGTCCATTGTTACTGATTAATCTTACGAAAAAGTTTATGGTTACTGATTAATCGTACGAAAACTTCATTCGTTATTGATTAATCTCATGAAAACATCAATTGTTACTGATTTATCTTATGAAAACGTCGATTGTTACTAATTAATCTTACGAAAACGTCATTCGTTACTGATTAATCTTACGAAAACGTTTATTGTTACCGACGTTTTCGTAAGACTAATAAGTACCAATTGACGTTTCCATAACATTAATAAGTAACAACTAACGTTCTTCGTAAGATTAATCAGTAACAATTGAAGCCCTGAAAAGTACCGAAACTGTATCACATTGTATAGGTAAATACGACTCCTCTGATAAAATCTAAAAACGGTAGAGAACGTACCAAGATACCCTTGTTAGGTGCCCTAAAATTGAAGGAGAAATACTTGCGGGGGGCGGGGCGGGGTTGAGGTGTAATTTAAAATCTAAAAACGGTAGAGAACGTACCAAGATACCCTTGGCAGGTGCCCTAAAATTGAAGGAGAAACACTCGCGGGGGGTGGGGGCGGCGGCGGTGTAATTAGATAAATTCTGGGAATTCCCGACAGCTATCCTAGGATACAATCACAGCGTGTCACATTTTCTCACTTCACTTTGGAGTGGCTACGTGCTCGCCTCTACGTCATTCCGTATACAAATCCGGCCTGAGGACATGGAAATTTCCACATTAATTCTCTCGCTTAGTAGAAGATAGTTGTATTTTTTCAAGTACTTGAACTGTCATGCCCTTGAGCCTTACGGGACTTATATTGTTGAGTGACTCTATGTACCTGGTATTTTTTATTTTTTTTATTATTATCATCATCATTTACATGTGGGATATTTTGATATAGCGGATCCGTTAAGGTAAATGAATGAACATTTACCGTTTATGCAATATCTAAGCTTTCCTTTTATGTACGCATCAAAAAAGTTAAATACAACGTACCATTGTTTACATAAAAAGTAACTAATTATATTATATCTTTCATTAGATAAAAAAAAAAAAAACACTGTATTTCTGCAGAGCAGAAAACAAAAATTCTCCAATAGTAATCCACGTATGAGGGTAGTGCCGTCAGTTCAGGCGGCACACTGTATGCATTACTCAAGGTTCTTTACAGCGTCTCTTCAGCCCCTAGCTACAACCCATATCATTTCATTTACTGCACCTCCGTGCATATTCTCTTTCGTCCATCTTACTTTCCTGGACCCTCTCCTAACTATTGTTTTCCTCCTGTTACGCCTTTCAAATTTTATTTCCAATTTTGTTGCATCTCTCTTTGTAGAACAAGCGGTAAGAGAGAGATTGTTCGTCTCTCTAACAGCATATCACTTAAAAATAAATATGTTACTTCCTTGATATATCAATTTTAGCAGTGCTTTGTGCCTAACACGACCTACATTTGCACCTTTTACAGTGGCCTGCTACCGACTATGCATTGCTAAACGACTTTCCCTTTACAATGGCCAACCAAAATAAAAAAGCAATTGTCATGGCCGCTGTCGAACTGGAACAGAAAAATCTCCTGATTGAATTTTGCATTTCGAGACAAAGTCTGATCATGAACATTGAATAGGATAATTCGGTACCAGACGCAGACTTTGTTATCCTTTATCAAGAATCGGTGTTTTTGAAGCTGGCAACGTCATTAAATCCGCTCATTTTTCGAGGCTTCAAAATTAGATTAGCGACGGAACTTCTGCAACGCAGCCGATGCAAATTAACAGAAGGATTTGCAATAATGCATCTTACATTTTTCCCCAGCGATTGTTTACCGATTTTCTCCGCTTATTTATTCGTCCGGGTCAAGGGACGCCATTAAACCAAAGCAAATGTTTAAGAATAGTAATGAGTTGCGAGGGAAAAGGGAGTTAATTATACAAACTGAAATCACGGAATTTTATCTGTTTATTTTGT
>NC_087214.1:14379402-14381865 GCF_015104395.2 Macrobrachium nipponense | reverse complement strand
AGCGCAAAAGTGCTGTATCCCCTTTTTACGTTAATAGGTACCGGAAGTTATGAATAGCCGACACCTTGCCATGGACTACTTTAAGACCTTGACTAGACACATAAAACCTAGATAAACATGTTTTCGGTTTTAAAAAACTCTCATTTAGATATTTTTACTTTGAGATTATTTGTCTTTGTCTCTGTAGCACTAGCTCTAGTTTATGTGAATGTACTTCTAAGGTATTAGAAAAGATTACAAGACCAACCATATAAGCATGTAGGGTATCCCCTAAAAGTCTCCAAACACTATATTGTAATTGGGCGCAACGTAAGCCGGAGGCATACGTAAAAATTAATATCCCCTGAGTGTGCTGAAAACGGTGTATGAGGTACAATCACTTAGGTAATGGTATCTGTAAAAGCCTAAAGTAACTCCAGCTGGTGAAAAATTTATTCTAACCTAACAGAGATAAGATGTCGTCAGTACACGGCACTGGGAAACTATCGGGGTCGTTTCCTTGTTTTAAAAAACGACAGAAATCTACTCTGATAAACGCCAAGTCCTTATCTCTTTTGTTTTTTTTTTTTTTTTTTTTTTTTATGGCATGACGTTTGGGGAGGGAAATTATATGGGCTTATTTGATTTCCTAATGGCTCCTATTACTAACATTTTTCAACTTCGTCATTTATCTCTATTTTGAAATTTCATTGAGTCTATACGAAGGTACGTATATAGCTTAATGTCTGTCCTTAGACCGTATTTTGTTTTCAATGACATCCATTTTTCTCCCAGAGATCACTCGCTAGTGGAGAAACTTCCTGGTATTCAGATAAAAGATAAAAAAAAATTTTTTGCTGAATCACCTCTGCTTGAATGACTTTACGGATATTACTTTAGATAGATTATCAGAGAGATTCATCTACGACTGATTGGGTGTGATTAAAAATTAGCAACAATAAAAAAAATGCGATATTTATATGTATAGGTTTTGTGGATTACTAGATCAACTTGTTGCTGCGAGTCAACCGTGTCTAGGGCTTTGTTCGCGGAAATCGTTATATTTCAGTGTCGGGAAGGATTAAAATTTCATTTCCCAGCAAAGTCTTTTTACACGCACTAAGACATTTGAGGGTGCATGCTTCTCGAGATTTTGCGTGCAAACTGCGATTGCTGGGTGTGGAGAATTCTGTTGGGTCATTTGAACAATGTTACGATTTATGAGACAAATGTATAGTTCCTCTATATAAGTTATATTTGATTAACTGTCTCTTTTTTTTTTTTTTTTTTTTCAAAAAAACGGATTTTAATATGCAGAAGCCAGGTACTATGTCGTACCTCTAAGTAACTGGGGATACAATCCACAATGAAGTAAAATCCTCTTGTAGATTAAAATATATATTCTTGTACAAGATTAAAGCTTTCGACCACAACTGTGGTCTAGTTCACTAAAATGTGATAAGTCACCTCAAGGAACTAACAAGTAAGAGCACAAACAATTGAAAAAACAAGGGTAAGGTAACAAGCTAATTCATATGTTTGAAGGTTTTTAGAATTTTCCTTTGATAAACACGCCTTATTTTGCAGGAGGTAAGATTATATTTTGTACACCCCTAGATGGATATCTTACAATTACACTAGATACAGATCAATGTTTTTTATAACTATAGAGGTATCTGTAAGCGCTCGCTTATCCGGACTTCTCATTAGGGAAGTTCGAACAACAGACGGTGATTCCGTAAATACAGGATATTACGTGTACTAAAGGAATAAAACAAGATATTCTCATTTTTACGGCGCTTACAGTCGGGCTTAATCCACCACTACTTATATTTACTGATTGTATAAAATTACTAGAAACCTGCTCTGATTACTTGATACGGTCGGGTGTGATGCATAGGGAAAAATTCCTTTTTAATTTTTTCCAAACATCGCTCTCCCTTTCCGCGAAGTCCGCTTATATGGAATGTGCTTTTGCTTTGAAAAAACTCGGCAGATTTAACTAACCCTGACCGCTTGACTGGATGACACAGTACCCAAGTGCTTAAGCACGATTTGTTTTGTTTTCTGAAAGGGCTACTGTTTACCTATTTCTTTTTGTAATAATTAGGATCCTTCTCTTTATTACCATCAGCAACGTATTGTATGTTTTTAGCATTATGTTGCTGCTAGTTACGTATAAAGCAACGAACGTATGAATGACGAACTATAAAGAATTGAGCGATTACTATTAAAATAAGTTATCTCTACTGCGTTATCGTGTACTTGCTGTTGTTTACTTTTCATTCTTTGCTAAAATTTGAAATAGTGAGGGATCCTGGTCAGTGCACTTAGCCTAATTAAAGTTTTTTACAGACATGTTATCCTTGCAATCAGCCGTATTTTTTAAAGTTAGTTGAGTCATTGAGGTTCGATATTTTATATAACTAAAAAAACTCAAGGCTAAAACTGCGATCGGGACTTTGCAAAGGAGCATTTATTGTC